>NW_028190129.1:0-5057 GCF_048542155.1 Nylanderia fulva | reverse complement strand
TCTCTCCCCCTCTCTTTCTTTAAGACACACACGCTTTCTCTCTCTCTCTCTCTCTCTCTCTCTCTCTCTCTAGAACACACGCGCTCTTTCTCTCTCTCTCTTTAAGACACATGCTCTCTCTCTCCTTATTTCTCTCCTTCCCTCTTTCTTTAAGGCACACGCTCTCTCTCTTTCTCTCTCTCTCTCTCTCCCTCCCTCTCTCCCTCTCTCTTTCTTTAAGACACTCTCTCTCTCTCTCTTTCTCTCTCACTCTCCCTTTTTCTCTGTCTCTATCTCTCTCTCTAAAATTAAAATCTACTTACATTATGCTGATTTGAACTGCATGCATTTTCGCTGCTCTCTTTAGACATCTTGGTTAAGCAGTATTATATTCACATTGATTTTAAAAAAGTTGAAGGAAATGTATGTATAAGATAAGAATATTGAATTTAAATGTTACTATGGTCAAGGCATACAAATTAAAGGTTTATTTACACGAATTGCACACATAATCACAAACACGTACACAAATTTTTTAAAAATTACTTCTTGGTGTGACCAAGTCAATAAATGCGTATGCACATGGGTGCGTGGGTGGATGAATAGGATGATAAAAATTTGTTAAAATCATAGTAGCCATCCCCAACAAAATTTGAATACAAATTTCGAAAAAGTCTGTGAATAAATGTGTGAATGCGTTGCAAATTTTTTTGGAGATAACGACGATGCGGTTTTTTTAAGTGTTACACCCCCACCCACGCACCCACCCACGCATCTACCCACGCGCATGCGCATTTATGGACCAATTTTCACGAAATTAGTACCAAAATGTTGCAAATTTTTTTGAGAAAACTACTGGTTTATTTTTTTAAGTTTACCTCTCCACCCACGCACCCACCCACGCAATCGTATATTTATGAACCGATTTTTTTTAAATTGGTACCTCTTCCGGCTCTTGCCCATCGAGCTTTCTGTTTTACTGCAAAAAATGATTATATTACATAATATTTATTTATAATATTATATTATTATATATAATATTGAGGAGGGAGAGGGAGAGAGAGAGAGAGAGAGAGAGAGAGAGAAACAGAGAGAGGGATTAATTTAATCTATATATATAAGCACCGTCCGTCTGTCTGGCTGTCTGTCTGTGCCCGAACTACTTCCGCATTTGTGGACCGATTGTCTCGAAATTGGTACCAAAATGTTGCAAATTTTTCGGGGGTGGCTGTTGTGGGTTTTTTTTTTTAATTTTTTTATTTTTATTTTTTTTCTTCAGAGGAGGGTATGTTTTTGCGAAAAAATTTTTTTTTTGCAATATTTCTGAACACATGGTATCAAAATGTTGCAAAATTTTTGGAGATAGCGACGATGCGGTTTTTTTAAGTGTAACACCTCCACCCACGCATCCACCCACGCATCCACCCACACGCATGCGCATTTATGGACCAATTTTCACGAAATTAGTACCAAAATGTTGCAAATTTTTCTGAGGAAACTGGTGTTTTATTTTTTTAAGTTTACGCCTCCACCCACGCAATCATCCACGCGCGTGCGCATTTATGGACCAATATTTTTACGAAATTGGTACAAAAATGTTGCAAATTTTTTGGAGATGGCGACGATGCGGTTTTTTCAAGTGTTACACCTCCACCCACGCACCCACCCACGCGCATGCGCATTTATGACCAATTTTCACGAAATTAGTACCAAAATGTTGCAAATTTTTCTGACAAAGCTGGTGTTTTATTTTTTTAAGTTTACGCCTCCACCCACGCACCCACCCACGCAATCGTATATTTATAAACCGATTTTTTTAAAATTGGTACCAAAATGTTGCAAATTTTTTGAAGATGGCGACGATGTGGTTTTTTCAATTGTTACACCTCCACCCACGCATTCATCCACGCGCGTGCGCATTTATGGACCAATATTTTTACGAAATTGGTACAAAAATGTTGCAAATTTTTTTGAGAAAGCTGCTGTGTGGTTTTTTAAAGTTTTATCCCACCCACGCATTCACCCACGCATTCACACATTTATTCACAGACTTTTTCGAAATTTGTACTCAAATTTTGTTGGGGATGGCTACTATGATTTTAACAAATTTTTATCATCCTATTCATCCACCCACGCACCCATGCACCCATGTGCATACGCATTTATTGACTTGGTCACACCAATAAGTAATTTTAAATAAATTTGTGTACATGTTTGTGATTGCAAAAATTTGCAACATTTTGGTACTAATTTCGTGAAAATTGCATACAAATTAAAGGTTTATTTACACGAATTGCACACATAATCACAAATACGTACACAAATTTTTTAAAAATTACTTCTTGGTGTGACCAAGTCAATAAATGCGTATGCAAATGGGTGCATGGGTGCGTGGGTGGATGAATAGGATGATAAAAATTTGTTAAAATCATAGTAACCATCTCCAATAAAATTTAACTACAAATTTCAAAAAAGTATGTGAATAAATGTGTGAATGCGTGGATGCATGCGTGGGTGGGATAAAACTTAAAAAAACCACACAGCAGCTTTCTCAGAAAAATTTGCAACATTTTGGTTCTAATTTCGTGAAAATTGGTCCATAAATGCGCATGCGTGTGGGTGGAGGTGTAACACTTGAAAAAACCACATTGTCGCCAAAAATTTGCAACATTTTGGTACCAATTTTTTAAAAAATCCGTTCATAAATATGCGATTGTGTGGGTGGATGCGTAGGTGAAAGCGTAAACTTAAAAAACCCCACACACATACACACAGAGAGAGAGAGAGAGAGAGAGAGAGAGAGAGAGAGAGAGAGAGAGAGAGAGAGAGAGAGCGTGTGTCTTAAAGAAAGAGGGAGGGAGAGAGATAAGGAGAGAGAGAGCATGTGTCTTAAAGAGAGAGAGAGGGAGCGCGTGTGTTTTAGAGTGAGAGAGAGAGAAAGCGTGTCTTAAAAAAAGAAAATAAAATATCTGGGAGAAAAAATAGATAACATAGTAGTCATCCACAAAAAAATTTAAACATTTATTTTGGTATAAATTTCGTGAAAGTCGAACAACAAATGTGGAAGTAGTTCGCGGTAATACAAAAAAAGAATTAATTTTTTGTGTTAAAACGGATTTAATATAGACTATATGAGGACCGCGCAAAGCGCGGTCCGAATAGAAAGGCTGGCTTTGAGGACCGCGCGAAGCGCGGTCCGAAAAGCTAGTGCTTATATAATATTGTTATATTATTATAAAATTATAACTTAATATTATATAATTATTACTTTGTGTTTGCTGGGATATTACATATATTGTTATGATAAAATATATAATAATGTATATAATGTAATAATATACATATATAATATAATATAATAATATATAACAATATAATATAATAATAATAATATATATAATGTAAAAATATATTATTTTCTTACAGACTCAAGAAAAAAAAATTTCGATGTAATCAAATATTTACATCTCCATGATTATTATTTATTCATACATTACATATTTTTTAAGTTCGTAATTAGTTCTAAAAATTTTAGTTCTAAAAATTTTTAATATAATTCTTGAAATGTATAATTTAATATTTTTACGATTAAAGATTGATTATTAATTATTGATTATTAATTTTATTTATATTTATATTTTTATTAATTTTATTTGTTTATTTTATTTTATTTTAATAAAATTTAAACGTTTAAATTTTATTATACAATTATATAATTAAATAAATAACTATTATATAATGCAATAAATTATTAAGAAATAATTATTATAATTGGATTATATAATAAAATTTGGATGTCTAAATTTGATCAAATATTTTGTTCACTAAAAAACATATCTTTTGCCAAGAAATTATTGGAAATACCTTATGGAATATTCTCGTTATTTTGAGATCGTGTTCAAATCTCAATTCCCTCATATTTTTGAAACATATAAAGAACAGAAAAAGAATGTTATTGTAAAACATCAAATGGATATTGTTTTCCTAGCTTTCTTCAACAACTCAAGTAGAGACTTATTACTCTTTATATAATCCAATTCCTGTTATAAAAATATAACATTCATAGAATAAAACTCTCATAGATGTAGAAGTGAGAGCAAAAAATAGAATGTATTCATTATATTAATATCTTATCATGTATCACAGTCTGGAATTACAATAAAAGGACGTGAATAATTTTTAAATGTTGCATCTCTTGCTTCTTCAATAATTTGAAGATTTGATCAAGTAGAAATACATTAGTATCTACAACAATATATATAGTAGACTCTTCTTATGTAACTCTGCTCTATTATGATGTATTAATTCTAAAATATTTCCCGATATACAATTTGTCTCAATATGATTCAGGTTTCTCCCTAATTGTGTTCTAACAACTTCAACCTATATTAAATATATTAAATAAAAAATTATATTGTTTTCACTATTATTGTATAGATAAAATATATACATAAAACACACAATAGATTACTAATTAATATAAATTTTAAAAAATGAGCAAAAAATATAAAATATTTGAGATTACTAAAACACACAGTTAAAATAAGATAATTCTCTATGATACATAAATACACAAATTAATTAATGTTTTAATTATATTGATAATACCTCTTGTGCAATGGCTTCATCATTTAATGGTTCCCAATCCATGTGTTGCGTGCGTGCGCGTCTCGTGTCGAGCGCGTGTGTCAACGCACCTTCTTTATAATTTAATTAATTTATAAATTAGTACAGTTATAATTTTTAATAAATTTATAAATTAATTTATACATTAATAAATTTATAAATTAATAATTTAATATGAGATATATAAATATGTATATCACGAAAATATAAAATCTATGGCACACAGCATATTTTTCTTGCTAGCTATAATGCGTTATAAAAAATGTAAATATATATGTATGTCTAGGAATTGCAAAATATATATGTATGTCTAACAATTAGAATTAATTAATTCTAGCATGAAAAATGCATAGGATGCCTAAAAAATAACTTTACAAAATTATACACAATACATTATAAGGTTTTTTTAATGAAAAAATACATTTTGATTTATGAAATTAAGTGAACAGCAA
>NW_028190128.1:0-5084 GCF_048542155.1 Nylanderia fulva | reverse complement strand
TTTTGTCTTGGTCTTTTTTCGTCTCTTCTTTTGAATGTGACGATTCAGCATACGGTAACTTTGCGTGGTTTCCAAGGTGAAGGAGAGTGTGATGCTTTTGCTTACATTCTCGACAACGATGCTTGTTGGTGCAATCCTTTAACGCATGGGTGGCCGCGAAACAATTATAACAACGGCGGTTCGATTTAATAAATTCGAAACGGCGCTCCGGCGTATAAGCGGCAAATTGTGTACATTGAAATAAACGATGATGGCCCTTACAGACCGGGCATTTGAACTTCACGGCCGTTGTATGTGATGCTACGGATTTGGCCGATTTAATTTTTGACGAGGTAGTCTCGGCTGACTCGATGTTTTTCGTCGGGGCGATAACTTCGAACGCGCGAATGCGAGACTCTAAAAATTTGTCGAGTTGAGAATAGGACGGTAAATTTTGCGATTCGCTCATTTTTAATTCCCACGCTTTTCTCGAAGCTTTGTCGAGTTTTTGCGAAACGAGGAACACGAGAACATCGTCCCACGTATCGACGGGACGTTTTAGATTTTTCAGCGCTTGTACGGTGGTATTGGTGGTGTCACGCAGAGTCTGCAACTCTTTCGCGGTTTCATGCGTTGCCGACGGTAACGAGAATAAAATTTAAAGATGGGAGTTGACGATTCGACGTTGATTTTCAAAGTGCGACGATAAGATTTGCCACGCGACTTCGAAATTCGCATCGGTGACTGCTAAGTGACTCAGCGAAGTGCTGGCCGTTCCGGTAACGATTGAACATAAGTAATGCAGGCGTTCTACATTTGTTAAAATCGGATCGTCAATTACCATTGCTTTAAATCTATCGCGGAACGTTTCCCATCGCTCGAAAGAGCCGTCAAATTTCGGTAATTCGATTCGCGGTAAACGCGAGACCGGGCGCGGACCATGATGATAATCGGTACTTGCGTTCGAAGCGTCCATGATGTTGATGTGCGGGGCGGCAATGGGAGGTATGGCAAATTCGGCCAGGTAGTCAAGGGCAGCATCCATCTGGACCTCGGCTTGTTGATACAGCTCCTCGGTGAAGTATCGATGCGTGGTCTTCGTAGCGGCCTCGGCGAGGACTAACAGCTTGGCGTTGTTGACGCGAATCTCCCGGAACTGTTCCTTGACGCGTTCCATCCGGTTTGCAGCCACGGTGGACGTCATCTTGGCGTGGCCGAGTTTTTTGAAATTAGATACGGCATTTGCAACCGATCTAACAAGGTCGAGCTGTTGCTCCAAAAGCTTTGCGGTGGTAGCCATTATTGGAATGGCGGCTGCTGCGTTAAACAACGTAGGTCGTGATCAAAGTCAGCCAAAATGTAATTGGATGATGTACTTCACGACTTGTCGTCTTCTCTCGTTAGCGATCCGGCTCGAAGGACCAAAAAATGTTGTCGATATCAGTAGGCGCGACGGCGTCGCTCTAATTCAAATTATTGTTGATCGACTGGTGGCTTGTACAGCCTCGTGAAGGCTCGCTCCGAGAGGAAAGTGATTACAGCAACGAACATATGTTTACTTGTATTTGCAGCTGATCGATAGCACGGTTCGCAGAGATCTGATTCTCGGTTTTCGGGAGCGTTCCGAGTTTTCGTCACGGAATCCTCTCTTTCTCGGGATCGGATGTTTGTTTCGGCGAATCGGAGCGACGAAAGAATAGGAGTAAATAAAATGTACACGTGACAGCGTGACTCTTATCACATGGGATGGTGAACAAGGTCGATAATGTTGTCGTGTGTCGGTTCGAACGATCAAACCTTTCCGTTGATATACGAGCGATTAATATAAGAGTCTATTGATTATACAAATTTATGACATGCGTCAACAGTTTCTGTATTCGAAAGTCCGGAGGAGATTAAAAAAAGAAACATTTTTCAATATTTCTATGTATGTAGATGTGGTTGACTATGCATTGCCATATCTGTAAGATTTATGATTAAAATATATACTTCACTGTAAATGTTTTCATAGGCTACGTTTTGATATTTACTGCCAGTATTATAAATCTGTAGTACATAATATAAAATATAGATTTTCAACTAGCAGAATGAATATCAAAAAGCAGCCTTAGCCTTAGCTGTTAATTTTAAATATACATGCTTTTATTTTAGATGGAAGCATACTTCTTGGAGATGCTGCATATCCATGCCTTCTCCAATTAATTACTCCATATCGGGATAATGGACATTTGACACAGGCCCAAAGAAATTTTAATCGTATACACAGTCAATGCAGAATTTCAGTTGAGCATGGATTTGGAATACTGAAACAACGTTTCAGACAGTTATATTTCCTCAAGTTGAGGAATATGCAATTTATCGTCAAATTCATCTTCGCTTGCTGCGTTCTTCACAATTTGGCTGACTTGGATGATTTGAAACACATGGAAGAACCTGAAGTCGACAACCATGCTGATATAAATGCGCAGGTATTGTTACATAATGTCCCAGCAGCAGATAGAAATGAAGATCCGGATGATGATCGACATGGTCGCGATCTCAGAGACGAATTATGTAGACAACTGTTTCAACGATGATTTGAATAAGAGTATCCAAATAAATTTGTTTAAATATTATGTTCTAATATTAATATTTAAATATTATGTTTATTATTTTTTTAAATATCAATATCGTGTCGTTGTCAACGTCGACATATCACATACTGCATTGTATCAATCTGTGTCGTTCAATTAAAAATATGTATGATATGTATTTAATGTACAAAACTATCAAAGTGCTTTCAAATATTTATGTTTTTTTAGTTATAAAAATTAGGAAACAATGTACAATTATAGTTTCAAGATTATAACGATTATAACCATAACGATTACACAAATATATTTCATTTATTAATAATTATGAATATTACGATT
Organism: Nylanderia fulva; assembly: GCF_048542155.1. NCBI lineage: Eukaryota > Metazoa > Arthropoda > Insecta > Hymenoptera > Formicidae > Nylanderia > Nylanderia fulva. Next base: position 2,193 of record NW_028190128.1, on the reverse strand, counting down.
ATATATCTTCTATTCAGCTCATTTTAATTAAAAATTATTAAAGTTTGATATTAAATTTTATAAAATAAATTCTTATGTAATATGTAAGACAACAAATAAAACAATTTTGTTAAAAATTTATCCATACATCAGTCTTTTATTGTCATATACGCCTATTTTTCATACAAATAGAGAAATATAACTGCATAATGCAAATATATATTTTATTATGATTTTTTATCGATAATTAACAAAAAAATGTAAATTGAACAAGAAATGACAGTTTTGATTTTCAATCACGTTTTGTACGCTTGACTGCAAGTAAATAATGCTGCTTTATTATGTAAAAAAAAACTCGATAAGTAAATGCAGCTTTTCCCAATTAAAAAAACTCAATAAATAAATGCAGCTTTTTTCAACTAAAAGAACTCAATAAGTAAATGTAGCTTTCCTCTCTTGCAGAGCTTGATACAGCTTTGTCACGCTGTTTATCAAAATAACAGAAAATAAATAAATAAAAAACTAAAATAAACTTTAATAAAATAAAAGTTATTTCAACTTGAAATAAAAATTTTAAATAAAATTAACAAAATTATATAAATTTTAAATACATATAACTTCATTTACGTGAAATGTTCATAAAGTTTGTAACTTTGGTTATAAAGTAAAAAATGAAGTGATTGAAAATGTGTACATTTATTAGCTTTTTTTTACCTTTGAATCCTGTAGAGTTACACATTTTTCCCAATGATGAAAGATCTAATTATTAGATCTAATTAAGATATAATTATTGTAAAAACCAACACACTTGTCTTTTAACAAAATTAAAATTAAACTTAATAAACTGTTCATAAATTTTATAAATTTGTAATAATATCTTATTAACATTTTTTAAAAGACAATGTGTCTATTTTTATAATTACTATATCTGACAGATCTTGTCAGGAAAAATGTGTAACTTCGCAGAATTTATATGTAGAAAAGATTAATAAATGTGTTTTACTACATTTTCTCCTTTAAGTAGGCAAAGGAACAAACTTTATGAATGTCTTATGTATACATATAATTTAGTAAACCTTCAGTCTTATTATATCTTTATAATCTTCTTCGTCTGATAATTCTTGTGTTGAGTATTTTTTACTTTCTATTCTCTCTAGTATCTTAAGTTGCCTTTGTAAGATACTATTTCGTTCTTTTTGCAATTGTAATTGTTCTATTTGTAATTCATTACATTTTTTAAGCTCCGTCAGGTATTTTGTACGTGTTTCTTGTTTGGCATCACTTTCTCTTTGTAGCACAGCACAGATGGATTCCTTAAGTGATTGTAGAGTATGCGCCAATTTGCCATCTCGTACTTTTGCTTTTGTATTTATTAAAGATGAGCAACTGCTATCCGTCATGGACGATTTGCTGCTACCTATTACTGATTGAGATTGACTGTTAACTGCAGATGGTGTCGAAGGTGGCGAGTCTAGTGCAATAGAAGATTGTTCTTCATTTACATTCCTATAATAGAAAACATTTTAAATTATATCTAAAAATATATCTAGAAATGAATTAAAAAACATTTTAAGGAGATGATTACTCACTGAGACAAATGTTGACTGACCACTTTTTGCAAAATGTCTTCTTGAGAAACCATTCCATTGCGGCCAGCTACAAAAGATGGCACTCCACTGTGACTTTTTCCAAATAAGTTTATCATTTCACTGTAAAGATACATATGTATTCTATTACTTACTTATTAAATACTAAATATAATACTAACTACTTAATAAAAACAGAATATTGTAAGAATGACAAAATAAAAATATGAAACAAATCGACTGAACTATTACTTATAATGTTTAATTCAAAAATATCATATATATAATTATATACAGAAAACACAAGATAGAACTTACTCTTTAAATGGAAGAGGTTTAGTGCCTTTTCCAGAACTATTTTTTCCCATGGTCTGTTTGATATGTTTATCCCATTTCTTCTTCAACAATTTAAATTTATTTTTCATGTGATTTTTAGTAGAATTCACATAACCTCTTTCTTGGAAGGATTCTGCTATCGCTTGAAACATAGCCTCTTTACTTTAATATTTTCTTTTCTGGAATTTTTTTTCATGCTGTTCATACTCTGTGAAAAACAACATTATGGTTTTATAGTCCCATAATAAAATAGCCATCATTATTGACACCAGAAGTATTCTCTTTTTCATTA
>NW_028190127.1:0-5085 GCF_048542155.1 Nylanderia fulva | reverse complement strand
TTCCTGGTGGCCCGCCCTTCGGCGTCCCCCCCGTGCTCGAACAGAGCCGTCGGCACGTCTCCACGTGGCAGCTCCGCAAAACATAAGGACCTTTTCGGTCTCGGGTGGCAGCGAATACTTACACACGCGGCCCATGGGCCGAAATGGTCCCAAATTAATCAGGAGGCCTCGCGTCGGTCGAATCTGCCTCGTGCGAAACGAAAATAACAACCACCAAACACGGTGGGCCGCTTGCGCGCATTACACGACTGCATCACAGGTTCCGACGGTAACGTTCGCGTAGTCGACGTCCGCACCTCGACCACAAATTTGACGCGTCCCGTGAAAAAAGTTAGTCTTTCTGACCGACGGCTCCGAAGACTCACTCGAATCGCATCACGCGTCGTCCGCTTTTAAAAAAATTTCCCACTTTTCTCTATTCCATATTCACATTCATTTTTTTTTTTTTTCACTAAATTTTTCATTATTCTCCTCACAATTGTACTTCACACTCACAGTCATTTGGGCACATCGCCAGCATACGGTCTACGCAAAGTTTAAACCTATACGCGTCTTACTGACTCCCAGTATAAACACTGATCGATTCAGCATTCCGTTCTCTAAAATCAATCGGAGCACGGGAGGCTCCACGTGTCCGTCACGCACGCACGACGCGTGAATAGGCTCGTGCCCCACTCTCGCGCTGAGAACACGATTGCAGGTATTTACTACTGCAAGGCGGGCGGAATGTTCGAGATTCGAACGGTAAATAACCCGCGGGAAAAAAAAGCGTAAAAATATTCATGCATCTCGCTCATGCCTCATGCAGCATGCATATAATTTATTAATAATGATCGTGGTTTTCTTAACATGCGTATTTTAATTATATTTAATTAGCGCTCGGGCCCCGCGCGCGTATACGGATTACTCCGCGACGCCCTTCGAAAATAAGCGATTTTTCAAACAGTCTTCTCAAATTGTAACCACCAGCGTGTTCGCGCGAGAATGAGGAGAGAAAAAACAAGTCAATATTTACACGTAAACGTCCTTCGCCTATATATCACAATAGAACGACGCAAATTACTCGAATATTCTAGAATCAAGGCCGTATATAAGCCTCCTCTCTCGCGACCGCGGCGCTTTTAACCGATTGCTCATCGCGATAAGTGTGTTTCATACGTAAAATTGTTTGTTTTTGTCTATTCTTTCCCGTTGCTTGCGGACACTTAGTAATTTGCCCGGGCAATTCTTGGGAAAATTCGGGGGCGGTATATTATTGTTTTTTTTTTGTTTTTTTTTTTTTTTGTGCTTTTCCGTGTGTCGGTTTGTGTTTTTTTCTGGGTTTCTCGCTTCCCCGCCCTTCCTCTTTCCCGTGCCCCCGCTTCCGGGTTTTGGAGGGGTGGGTTTGGCCCGAACGTTGGCCCCAAGACCCCCGCCCTTTAATTCTTTTGATTTTTTTTTAGGGGAACGTAAGGAATCAATATACAAACGCTTTTCCGGAACGTCACGACTTGAACCGATTGCGATTGTAATTTGGAATATGAAGAGGAAGAAATGGAGAAGCCAAATTAAATTTTTAAACGCATGCGAGCTTGCAAAAGGAGGGTGGTGGTTTTTTTGAGCACCTTTAAAAATTAACCGCTCTTTTCAGAGCGCCCAAACCCATCCGCTCTTTTCAGAGCGACCAAAGTCAATCCGCTCTGAAAAGAGCGACCAATACTTTATACAAAAAATCTTGTTCGCAAACAAATATTTTTCTCACGTCCGTTTAAAAAAAAGGGGAAAAAGGGGCGGAATTTTAAGTCTTAAAAAAAATTTATTAAACGTAAAAAATTAAAACGTTTAATATCCCTTTTTTAAAAACAATTATTTACGTTTTAATCTTTCCGCGGCAATACGTTCGAAACCCCCCGCGTGAGTTATCGTCTAGACGTGCCGCAAACGTCGCGACGGTTGCGTCATCCTCGCCGCATCTGTTGTGGGGCCCTTTTGCCGTGTAAACAATTGTCGTCCGCATCGGAACGTGTCCTTTTTAAAAGAAATTTTTTTAATAATTAATGGGTCACTGAGAGAATTTTCTTTTAAATTTACCCTAAAGGTTTGGTATTTGAGACATACGGTTGAAAAAATTTTTAAAAATTGTAACGGTTCACCTTCCCGACGCCGCGGATCGGTTTCCCGTTCCAGGTTTGGGGGAGGAAGGGGGAATTCAATCGTTATTCCTTATTAACAAACTTTGGTTTTTTTCAAAAAAAACAAAAACAAAATGATTGTTGGCATAAAGCCCTAATAAAAACTTATTGCTACTGGGTATAAACAAAAAAGGAGGCATACCTGTGGGCGGTGCCCGGAAAAAATTTAAAAAATTACCCGGATAACTTAGAGATGGGTGTGGAGCGTATAGCCTATGGCAGGAAAAACCCGGGAAAACCCGGGAAAACCCCGGGCGTAATGACGAAAAACCCTCACCCGGGTTTTATCGGAAGAGACAAACCCGGGGAAACCCCGGCGTAACAAGAAAAACCCTTTCCCCGGGGTGTAGGGAAAGACCGGGAAAAACCGGAAAACCCGGCAAAAACGAAAACCCGTTGCCCCGGCGTGAAACAGGAAGGACCGGAAACCAAACCCCCGGGGCGTAATGCGAGAAACCCCACCCGGTTTATAGCAGGAAAGAGGGGAAACCCGGGAAACCGGGTAAACCAAACCCCCTTTTCCCCCGGCGTGTACGGGAAAAAAACCCGGGAAACCGGGGAAAACCCGGGGCGAACAACGAGAAACCCTTGCCCGGTGTAGCGGGAAAGACCGGGAAAACCGGGGAAAACCCCGGGGCGTAAAAACGAAAAAACCCGTTGCCCGGTGTAACGGAAGAGACCGGAAACCGGGAACCCGGCGTAATGACGAGAAACCCTCACCCGGGTATAGCAGAAGAGCCCGGGAAACCGGGAAAACCCGGTAAAAACGAAAAACCCGTTCCCGATACTAAGGTAGGAGGCCAGAAACCGAGAAACCCGGCGTAAAAACGGAAGCCCTTTGCCTGGTTGGAGGTCCGGGAACAGGACGGGTCCGGTCACCGCGGCCGGCTTATACCCTGCCGGCGGTTCCCCCACCTACCCGGGCTGGGGTGGGGGTAAACGCCGGCGTCTGTGGGGCGCCTCGGGGGGTTTAGGGGGGGCCCCCCGGGGGTGGGTGACCCGGTTCAGTTGTGATTTTTTTCTTAGGGGCCTTAGGGCCATACCTCAATGGCGGGGGGTGATCGGCCGCGAGGCGAGTAACGGCTACGCCTTTACACTACCCCCCCCCCCTAAACGGCGGTCGCACGGGGTCGCCAAACGGCAAACCCGTACGGTCCACCGTCCAGTGGGGGAGGGGCTGGGAAATTCCGAGTGGCGGGGCGGTAGGGGCGCTGGGGGAATCACGGCGGCGGCCCGGTCCACCCCCCGGGGTTTTTCCTCGCCCTCCCCTGGATGCCGCCTTGGGTCCTGCACAGGATGTGGCGGTTGCCATCGTCCTCGGGCGTCCTTGAGGTAAACATTACGGGGGGATACACCCCCGGACATATGGGCCCGCTTACTTCGGGGCCCATTTGCTTGAAGCGTTGGCCTTGCTGGAAGGGGGCGGTCGCGTTTCCAACGCTTCCCCCACTGGGGGTCGCCAGTCTGTCGCCTCAGGTTGTCGGTTTCGGCCCCTGGAAGGCCCGGGCGAGGTGGATTCGGACCCCTTGTGGCGTCCCCCAAAGGGTCTGGGGGTGCTTTGGGCCTGGTGCTGGTGCGGGTTCCCCGGTCGACCCCTGGGTGTTTGGGGGGCGAGCTCTCGGGCCATGCGGATGAGGCCCCGGGGTGTTCCGGTTTTCCCTGTCGGGGGGTGTTTATGGCAACTGAAGGGGGATTCGCTCGTCCCAGTCTTTTTGCCGCCGGCCTACGTACGGCTATCTTGTTTTTTAAACCCTCCGGTTCGCTCCTTACCGGGTTGCTTGGGAGTGACACGGGGGATCCGATGTTGATCCCTAGGAAGCTAGCAAGGCCTTAATGCGTTTTTCGCGACGAACGGAGTCCCGTTATCGGATACCAGGGGCCGGGCAAACCCGTCCTTTTTCAGGCGGTCGGGGGGATGTGGGGTAGGTCAACGGCGGTGGTTTTTTAAGCGGGCCCTTTCGATCCACTTTTGAACCGGGCTTGTATGGTTTAAAAGCCATTGGGGTAGTATCGAGGGGGGGGCCGATCAGGTCTACGCGGCTTTTTCCCCCGGGCGCGGAAGAGGGGGCCACACCGACCGCCGGGCGTTGTTTACTGGCCTTGTGCCCGCACATTGCGCACCCCGGACACCGGGCAATTTCCCGAAAAATGCCGGGCCAGTAATATAGCGGGCCACCCCCCCAAGTTTTGGAAAAAGCCCTAGGTCCCGGCGGCCGGATGTCGTGCATTCGCTGAAGCAGGGCGGGCGTTGGGCGAGGCAGCACTGTTCCATTGCTTTCGGCGGTGTTCCCGGAAGTCCGATCGTGGAGTATATCCCGTACAAACGTTGTCCTGGATTTTTAGTCGGGTGATCGGTTCCGGATTCTCCGTACTTCGGGCTATTTTTAACGGGTACACCGGCATTTTCGGGGGGGTCCCGCCAAGCTTCCGGGAGGCGGGGAGAGGGCATCTGCCACCCGGTTAAGTTCCCGCGCCGGTACGGGGTCGAAATCATGTTGTTTAATTCGAACTCCAGGGGCTAGTCGTCCGGTAGGGGGGTCGATGTTTTAAACCCCTTTAAAGCTTGGTGGGCGGTCACGACGGTGAATCGGTGCCCCCCGAGGTAAACCCGATCCGGGGGATACCCCACACGACAGCCAAACACTCAGTTTCGGTAGCCTAAATTCTCTCGGCTGCGTTGAGGGGCCGGGTGGCGTCGCGATAACCCCCCTTTTCCTTCCCCATGTTGGGTTTACGGCCCCCAACCCTGGGCGCTGGGCGTCGGGTTTTAGTAGAAATGGTCGACCAAAATTGAAAACGAGGACAGGGCGGTGTTAAAAGGGCCCTTTTTTGTTTCCCGGAACCGGTTTCTTCTTCTTTTTCCCAGGTCCAGCGGCTCTCTTTTTTTGGATCGAGTGAGAGGGGCGGCGATATT
>NW_028190126.1:0-5092 GCF_048542155.1 Nylanderia fulva | reverse complement strand
TAACCTAGGCAAGGTGGCATATGGATTGGGATTTAACATTATCAGTAATTTATTGAACAGACAGAAAAAAAATTTTTGTTGTATCCCATGGGTTCAGTGTTTGAAATAACCAGGTACCATCCATATACTGTAAAGCACAAAATTTTCATTTTTTATCATAAATAATATCTATTTTTTAAAAAATTTTTGCAGACGTCTTTTAAATAGAAAATGTGTCTTGCGATCATTTTAAGGTTTTTTTTTGGTTTTGAATTAGCAAGGTTTTTTTTTGACTTTTTCCCTTTTTCCCCCCCCCGAAACCCCCCCCAAGAAAAAAGGTAAAATTTTTATTAGTTTTGATATTCCTTTGTTGGTGTAGAGCTTTTTTTAAAAATACGATGAACCTTTTTCTAATTAATCTTCTTCTAAAGTTTAAAACTTTTTGTACCTTCAAAATGTTGTAGTAAATTTTTCTGTAAGAGCTTCCCCTTATTTCAAATGGACATCGAAAAACTCATAGTTTTTTTAGAGCAGGCCGCCCTGTTTTTTTCGATCCTTAACAAATTTGGGACTCTGGAATTACGAGCAAATTTTTTTCATTGCCCGGGGTAGTATAAATTTCAAATCAAATCTCTTAAACGATAATTTTATTTTGGGGCAAATAAGAATAACAATTTTTTTAGCAGACGTTTTTTAAATAGAAAATGTGTCTTGCGATCATAAAGTTTTATACGCTATTGATGTAATACTTACTTAAACTATTTTTAAATTTTAATAGCAGTATTTTTTTTTTTTTTTTTTTTTTTTTTTTTTTTTTTTTTTTTTTTTTTTTTTTTTTTTTTTTTTTTTTTTTTTTTTTTTTTTTTTTTTTTTTAAAAAAAAAAAAAAAAAAAAAAAAAAAAAAAAAAAAAAAAAAAAAAAAAAAAAAAAAAAAAAAAAAAAAAAAAAAAAAAAAAAAAAAAAAAATTAATACATTTAAATTTAGTAGCCCATGAAATTTTTACTTTCAAACGAACAATTTACAATACAATATTGAGATTGTAAAAGAACTTTTTAAATTAAAATTGTTTTCCGGATTATTTTTAAATAAAATGTAAAAAAGAATTAATGTACTAAAAAAAATAGGAATGTTAACCGTCACAAGCAGATTAATGATTTTTTAAATAAGATTTGGAAATAACATAATGTGAATTGACTCAAGATCTGTTCGCCTCGTGAGCTCGCAAGTGAAAAAACACAATGGGCAAAAATTATCTGCGATCGGTACTATACTTTTTCGGGGTACACGTAAATTATATTAAAAAAATAATTTAAATTTTTATTTTTTCAATTTTTACACTATTTCTATTCGGAGGAAAAAATTGCAAGCGCATACGGTAGACTGCAGAAAACTAAACGACTACTTTTCCCGGGTTGCCGCGAAAAGGACAAGGGGTTCAGCTTTGACAACTCACGAAAAAAAATGGGTTTCCCTTTGCGTGTCCCCGATTTGGTGCGTTTTGGCAAAGAATGAAGTCCCAAAAAAATTATAAACACCCCCAAAGTATTCAGCATCGATATTATCGTACAGTGTTTTTTTAAATGTTCGTTATCCGGTATAATTCTCCCCTAGTGTCATTGCGTTGCGGGGTTGCCGAAGAACTGAAAAATTTAGTAATCCACGAAAAAATTTTTTAAAAACCCAAATGTCCCCGTGTAAATTTAATGCCTGACGAGTGGGTAAAATTTTGCAGCGCGACGCTTGTCACATTTGTGAGAAACCGTTGACAAAGACGATACACGTGTTCACTATCATTGCATCTCATTGAGCGGTACAAAGATCCCGCGCACTCAAATTGTAATTTAAATTAAAAGAGTCTTTCACAATCTGTCTGGCTACGACGCGCATTTCATTTCGAGGACATAGCCACAGCGTTCAAAGGTAAATCGAATTACTGCCGATAACGAAGGAAAACTATATATCATTCTCGAAAACTGTTAGATTGACGCAAGATAATAATTCTAAAAATTATATTAAATTACGCTTTATTGATTCGTATAAATTTCTCAGCGCTAGTCTCGATAAACTGGCGTCTTTTTGAATAAAAAAAACTAAAAATTTTACAATTGAAGTTTCGAAACTTATCGGCAGATACGTTCAATTTATTGACACGGAAGGGCGTCTTTCCAGTCGACTGGAAAGCAACCTTGGTACTTACTTAGGCTAAAGTATCTGGCGACCACTAATAAGGCGAAAGTCGTGGGCAACCTGGTAAGTCGTAATCGAAAGATCTGTTTAGTCACAGTTAAATAAGCATGATTAGTATTGTCGAGTGTTAGCCCGTGCGTATCGAAGCTCAACGAAAGAAAACGTAGCAGAACGGGCGCGATACAGAGCCGAATGAACTGGTACGAGTATGAATATATAGACTGCGTGAATAGATTGCAAGATACGTGTTTACCGCCGCGCGAATCATTTTACAGCTCCCTGACCGGTGACACAGTATCCGAGAGTGATTACGCGTACGCCGAGAACGTATGGAGCCGATTCTCCTTTCGAATGCTAGGCGAATATAGCGATTATATTTAAAAATTGATGTCTTGTTATTGGCAGACATATTTAAAAATTTTCGCAACGGTTGTATAAAAAGTTATAGACTCGATTCCGCATATTATTTTGTACTCTTCCCGGATATACATGGGACGCCATGTTGAAGCATACAAATATTACATTCGAATTGCTTACAGACATTGACATGGTATCGTTTATCAAACGGGTATACGCGGCGGTCTTAGTCAATGTTCAGAACCGATACGCGCATGCTAATAACAAGTACATGCAATCGTACGATCCATCGAAACTCTCATCCTACTTCATGTACTTTGATGTGAATAATTTTTATGGATGGGCAATGTGTCAGCAATTGCCTTATGCTGATTTTCAATGAGTCGACAATGTATCGAATTTCGACGTATCATGTATCGCTCTCGATTTGCCTATAGGTTATATCCTCGAAGTAGATTTAGAGTATCCTCAGCATCTTCATGACGCGCACATTGACCTACCGTTTTGCCCGACGCGCGATAAGCCGCCCGGCAAGCGAGAGTATTAAACTCCTTGCAACGCTTTACGATAAGAAGCGCTACGTCATACACTATGGTAATCTGCAGCAGTGCACGCGCCACGGGCTACGCATAACAAAACTATACCGCATATAATTAACGCAGTCAACGTGGCTTCGAAAATACATCGAACTCAACACACAGTTTAAAACCAAAGCGAAAAACAATTAAAAAAAAATTATATAAATTAATTAATAATGCGGTATTTGACAAGACGATGGAAAATGTGCGTAATTATGTAGACATAAAACTAATAACAAAGTGGGACGGACGATACGGCGCGGAGGCAATGATCGCGAAGCCAAATTTTCATAGTAAAAGCATATTTTCGGAAAAATTGGTTGCCGTAAAACTACGCAAACTCGATGTTAAAATCAATCTATGTTGGAATGTGCATACTCGACATATCGAAAGTATATCTGTATGAATTTTACCATGAATACATGTCACCGCTCTATCGTGACAAATGCCAGGTAATGTACACCGACACGGTCGAATTTGTCAAATTAAATGCGAAAACATCTATGAAAATTTGAAAACGCGATATCGCTCGATTTGATACAAGCGATTACGCTGCAAACAATGCGTACGCCGCGAATAAAAAGGTGCCGGGCCTGATGAAGGACGAGAATAACGGTGCAAATAATGACCAAATTCGTCGGGATTAGAGCTAAAATGTACGCAGTAAGGGTGGATGATAAAAAGGTGACGAAGAAGGCAAAAGATGTGAAAGTAATTTCGTGGGCAAGAACGATAACATTTGACGATTACACGCGCTGTCTTAATACGAGATTGAAATGACGCGACAGCAGTCGTGTATAAGATCGAAATTACATACAGTGTATACCATCAGCGAGACGAAAGTTGTTTCTAAGTCCCTACGACGACAAGCGATATGTCGTACCTGATTCGACCGACACCTTACACGTGGGAACATTATTGAATATCTCTGTTCTTTGAAACGCGAATGGAATATTCAAGCATATTTCAGAAAAGTCGACATTAAATCAATAACAAATGTTCACGTCGTTTTTCTATGTTTTTTAAAAGAAAAAACTCGTAAATTAACGAGTCATAAATCTGTCACACACAAAAAACTATTAAAACCGTAAACAATTAACGGTATCGCAACCGTTCCGCCGAATACTTATACTGCGACAAGCATGCGCGGCTTATCACGAGCGCCTTGAATCACCAATGATTACGCGATCGCACGCTTGCGCATGCTCTCTCCAGGCTTTCTTTGCGTCAATCATCAAATGAGCCAATTATGAGTAATGCGCTCAGGTCACCTAGCGCAAAATTGAAATTACTCAAAATTATTGGCGCTTCAACGCGAGAGTGGGCTCCCGTCCGAAAAACTATAAAGGGGAGCTCACACCCGGACAGGGCGCCTTATCGCTTTTCCGGCCCTGAACCGATATCGCATCTCCGTTATTTAGTTTAAACCCGGGAAAATTCGTTGACGGGGCCGCCGCTTATTTAATTCTCTGATTAAGATTATAATTTTCTGAAAATTCATTAGAAAGTCTGTATTATTTTCGTGCGTTATTTTTGTGATCAGTGTACTTTGTTCTTTTTAAATTAAACTGTTTAACAAACAAAGGGACTTATCTTATTTTTTACGGAAAACCCTTCCTTCCGCGAGGCGCGTTCTTGAACTATTTCGGTCCCTTTGAAAACCGGATCCGTCGCACCCGGGAAAAAAACCGGGAGTTCGCGAGCGTGGACTTCTCGGCTGGTGAAATTTTGTGAAAATCCTTGATGCAGCCACATGGGGTGTGCCCACGCTGGTCGATTTCAACGCAAAGAAAAAATTCAAGTCCATATCTCAATTCCGTGGGGGATTTAAAGAAGTTGGGGGAGCTTCCAACATCACCGCCAGTGCCATTGCTAAACACGCACCAGAATCCTGAATCAGCTGGGACAAAATTCGAAAGCGCAGCACGACCTTATCCCCCACGGCCTAAAGAGAAATTCTGTGAAAGCGATTCCTTCAAGTAGGTTGCAT
>NW_028190125.1:0-5104 GCF_048542155.1 Nylanderia fulva | reverse complement strand
CCCGCCAAGAAAAAGCAGGCGAAAAAACTCCCAAAATCAAAACAACGGGATGCGGCGAACAGCGCCCCTCACCGCCCCCCGATAATTCGAATCAGAGGAAACAAACCCCGCCCCCTAGTTCCAGCGAGGACAGCGACTCGGAAAACGAAACCGATAGCAACTCCAGTTCCAGTAGCGAGGAGTTATTCATAAACGTAAACAGTCCTTAAATTCCCACGGGCCGCCGTGAGGCCCCGCTTGATAAATATCCCGGAAAATTTCGCGACCCGAAAAGATAACTTGTCATTTTCATAACGAAACAAGGAACACCGATCGACAAGGGGAGCCCAAATATTGCAAGTAGCGAATCCTTGCCGATGACCAGAGATGCGCTTTGGGCAGGGCCAGAGTAAGTCGCGAGGGCACCCGACCTTTAATTTTCTCTCGCGGTAAAGGAGGGGATTTCCGGCGTTACCGAAAAGGAAATAATAAAAGAAGCAATACACTTGCTACTAGACGTTATCCGAGAATTGGGCTTGCAATCGATCTAAATCATTTAAAGGCAACGTTGACAATGTAGATTGGAATACGATATATAACCTTTTAAATAAAATATAGACGAATCGACATAAGAAATTTATTTGTACGAACGACATAAGGGTCCCCGTGAAGGCCCAAAAGGGAACAATTTCTCGCCGAAATCATTGTTCCGCGGTAGCGGACACAAGGGCATCACCAAAATTTAAACAATAGGATTAAAAAACGCTACACTTGGGGGCGGTATAAAAACTGATGTCCAAAATTTCGTCAAAAACTGCCGCGCGTGTAAATTAAAGAAATTGGTTTCGCGTAAAAACCAAGCAACCAATGACCCTAACCGACCCCCCGATTCGGCCTTCGAAAAGGTCTCCATGGATATAATGGGTCCCCTCCCAACCACAAAAACAAAACAATACGTACATCCTAACTATACAGGACCTGCAAACCAAATACTCCCTTGCGATCCCACTCCGACAAGCAGGAGCGATACAAGTAGCAGAGCATTTTCTAACGACCTTATTTGTACATTCGGCGCGCCAAAGCGATCCTCACCGACCAGGGCTCACACTTTATAAACACCCTCATGAGGACATTCCCCCCGAAAATTTAAAACCCAAGCAAGTAAGCCCCACAGCGTACAGACCAAAAAGCGAACGGATGGGTTTAGAACGTTCACACCGGGTACTCTGGGAATTTTTGAAGAAATTTTGTTGAAAAAAAATAGTGAATGGGATAAATTTTAAAAACTAGCACTTTTTCCGTAAAAAACGAGCGTACATGAGGGTCCAAAAAAACACTCCGACGAACCATTTTGGGGAAAAGCGGGGGCCCCCCTCGAGCGCCCCCGGACCCCAAAGGGGACTACGAAAGCTAACACAATTTTAAACACACTATTCAAAAAATTTGGGCGGGGTTTCCCAAAACCCGCCGCACGCAAAAAATTAAAAAATTTGCTAAAAATGAAGAAAAGAAAACAAAAAAAAAAAACGATAGAAAACCCATACGCGTAAATTTAAGTTTAAAACAAATGCGTTTTTTTTAACTTAAAAAAACCCCCTAAAAAAGGAAAAATTAGGAAACCAATATACAGGTCCCTATAGGAAATAAAAATTACTGGTAAAAATAAGTTAAGTTGGGCTATAAGCAATAGAAAAAGACAAAAAACCGAAAATATGGACAAGTTAAAAACCCCTTCACCAAAAAAAAGCCCCCACCCTTGAAGCCCCCACTCCAAAAAGAATATACTCGGACGGCCCCCAAAGGGGACGGGCCATTAATAAACCCAAACCCACGCTAAGATAGGACTCTCGCAATTATGGGGGGCATGGTTTCCTGGCCCCCCTTTTCCACGGACTAATCGGATACGCTGGGGAGGGGGGGCCTGAAAATCACAAATTTTCCCTTTAATATAAAGGGGTGAAAAACCCAAAACAGGAAAATAAAAACCTAAGAAGGAAAAGTCTATATACAACTACCCCAAATCAGTGAATTCGTGCTTTACTCCTGCCCCCAATGCAAAATCGAAATAAAACCCCACTATTTTTAAACTGGGGGAAGGGCACTTCATTGTTGGAACACTCCGCATCTTTAAAATTTCAATAATATATCTCCCGTTGGAGTCATGGAGCCCGTTTTGGAATAATAAAAAAGGGTTTTTTACGCGCACCGCGAGGGGTTTCAGGACCTTTAAACATTTCTAGGGGGATCGAGTACTTGGGGGGGGGGTCCTCTTTTTCCATCGCGCGGTTTTGCGATGAGTCTAACGATTTTTCCCGCGATGAAAGGGAACTGCTACCCGCCAACTATCACTTTAATTTATATTAAACCCAACAAAAATAATAAAAGGTGAATTCAAGTGGTGATATTTTAAAACCCGTTCGATTTCCCTTTAAAAAATTTCCCCTTACGGAAGTCGGATTCCAAAAACCCGGGGATTTTTTCCCACCGGCCCATTCCCCCCCAAAATATAATGGTCCTTCGAGCCGGGTTTCAACCGGGCGTTACGAACCAAAAAGGAGTTTTTTAACGGATTTCAAATGGGGTGGCTCGGTAAGTAACATATTTTACCGAAGTTATTACAGTGCCACCGCCCCGATCACCGCGGGTGCCGCGCAAACACGCGCCGTGCTCCACGCCCCGCGTGTCTAGCAAGTTCGGTGCCGTCGCTCCCCCACCCACGGTGTGCCACACTTTACAGTGCCGTCGCTCCGATCTTCGCGGGTGCCGCGCAAACACGCGCGTCCCCTCCACCCCGCGGGGTTTTCGCAATTTCGGTCCCGTCGCTTCGCCCCCGCGTGTGCCGACCATACGCGCGGCGGCCCCGCGCTCCGTGTGTGTCACGCGTGCATTGACGTCGTTTCTGCTGTACGCGAGTGCCGCTACGCGCGGGGCATGAAGCTCTTCACGCGTACTTTTCCCCATACCAACGTCGTCGATTCGCTCGCCGAGTGGCATCGCACTTTGCGCCTGCAATTAATTGGTTTGCTACGCTCTTTGAAATGGAAGCCGCAATTAAAAACAAGGGGCGACCGCGGGCTACTTTGAGCGTTTCTGGGACAACTTGATCAAAGCCGGAAGGGACAAAATGACTCGTGCGTACATGACTGCTCGCCTGAGCTCCTGGGTCTTATTGGGCAAAATTCTTTGATGCAATGATTCCCTGGTAATATGCGAAAAAATAGATCAAACGGATTATATCAAGGAGGACGTCTATGGATAATTGAAAGAGAGCACTATCTTTCAAACGAAGTCCCGCATCATAGCTCACCTTCAGACTACTAAGTTCTATGGAGACGACGTCGACAAATGCGGATGCCGTTCCGTCCTTCCCCAGATCCAGTTACCGAAATAAATTTTCCCTCCCGTTCGACGGGACCCATTGGCCTGGGAGGGGTTTCGGGATCTCTTCAAGTCTCTAGTGCATGAAGTGGACGGCCTGCACCAATTAGAAGTGCAAAAATCTTAAGGCTGTCTTGCCGGAGAGGCCGCCGCAGTAGTTTCAAGCATTGAAATGTCAGCTGAAGGCGATGCCCTGGCGGGACGAACTGGTCTCGCGTTTTGATAATCGAAGAGTGCTCTTAACGACTCACAGCGAGAACTCCTGCTTAGCGCGCCAATTGTCAAACAGTCATCCAAGAGATCAATGATTGATCAGCACGGCGAACCAGTCATCACGCTCTTTCCGGGCCCTGGGAAGACCGGTGGGAACATTGGGTGACGGGTTTGTTCACATTATAGTGGGCAAATTAGATTCATCAACGGGGCCCCCTGGGGAGTCGTCACAGGAGTCGAGTTGGGGACTTTCCGTCCTTCACCGAGCTAAAAAAACCTTTCTCCTTACCCGAGCTCGCGCCCTGGAAGCGGCTCCCCCGCGTTAAACAGCGATAACAGGCAAAACAAAGGGAGGCAAACGAAAACGGACGAAAAAACCGATGTATCGTCACATTCCTCCAGCACTAGAGAGGGATCTCAGGTCAAATCGCAAGGCACGCCTCCGCTCCGATCGTTTTGACAAGTTTAAAACCTTTCTCGTAGAACAACGTCGGACCAAGCGAGAAGGAGTAAGCCTGCTTTAACTGCCTAGGCCACAAAACCCCCAGCAGCGGCCTGTCCGTCTATCAACCGATGCCGGCACTGCCGGGAGAAGCACATCACTCCTGCACATCGGGGTTTTAAAACAATCGCCGCTCCAACGATACCTCCAAGACTCAAATGCGGCCATCACCTCATTAGAAAAGTCCGTACATCAAGCTGATGCGACGGCCCGTAGCCGCCTTGGCAAACACTACGAATAACACGGTTCTTCTTGCGACCGCCATGATAAAACTGATCTCGCATTCGGGGTCGTACGGTTAAGGTGCGAGCATTTTTTAGATTTCCCGGGTCGAAGGCTGTTGAAACGCCCCCACCCCTCGGGGACTCAGATGGACGTTATGTCGGTTGGGGCCTACCCCGGTAAGCAAAAGCCCTCTTTGGGGAGCTCGGAGATTCAAGGTGGGGGCACGGGCTTTTACTTTGGCACCCCGAGAGTGGGACTAGGGGAAAAAGGAAACCCTTCACTCTCCCAGTAATACGTCGGGGTTTTTTTAAAAAGATTATTCTAAAATGGGGCCACAGGGAAAACCGGGTTTGCCCCGAAAGCCAAAATTAAAGGGGGGAAAAGGTTTTTCCTTTGGCCACATCATGCAGTGGTTAAAGACAGCGATCCAAGCGGAAAAACCCCGGGGGTTTTTTTTAACGCTTCCTTTCGAAAAGAAGGCAAAAAGGGGGGGGGCCCACTCGGGAATGATCTCCTGCTGCCCGGCCCAAAATTTCAAGCAGAATTTTGGTTTTAAAAACTAACTAGATGGGGGTTTTTTTAAGGGGTTGCCTTCACCACGGACTTTTTTTCAAAATTTTTTAAAACCTTTTCGGTTAATCGGGGGAGGAGGGCCGATTTTCAGGGGGAATTTGTATGGGGGGGGCCCGCCGGGGTCAGGGGGGGGTTCGGACTTAAAAATTCGCCCCTTTACCCACGGTACGAAAAACCCGGGTCCGTATTTGGAAATTCAGAACCTTGCCCCAAATTTGGGGGTGAAGATGAAGA
>NW_028190124.1:0-5111 GCF_048542155.1 Nylanderia fulva | reverse complement strand
GGGACAGTGGGAATCTCGTTAATCCATTCATGCGCGTCACTAATTAGATGACGAGGCATTTGGCTACCTTAAGAGAGTCATGGTTACGACCGCACCGGGGGGTCTGGGGGGGCGGTTAGCCCCCCCAGTAAGCGCCCCAGCGGTGCCGGGCGGCTACATCGCGGTTACTCCCCTTCCGCTAGAATCGGGATCCACACCTGGGATTTCCCCCTTACAGCGCACATACACTGCGTATTACGTACGCCAGGACAAGCAGATCCTTCAGACGTAGGGGCGCGGTTTCACCACGCAACACAATTGACTATGGAATAGGTTAGGTTTTGCGTCACATGGACGCGATCCACCATTCCTACTCTCTTTATTGTACCTGTGTGTGACGCCCCAGGTAGCAAGGCACCGATCCACGCAGGCCGAATCATATTTACGTCCAACCGTGCAATGGATGGGCTGGGATAGCCCAGAGGGCTTCCCAAATGCTTAAGGGAATGCGTACACATGAAATTTCTCCACGAGACACACACTGCGCCAGGCGCCCTAGCTTCCACGCCCGTGAGAGTCCGACACCAATTGGTAGGGCACCGGTAGCCTCCCGGTGGGGCCCCTACCTCCCTCACTACCCGGTGTTAGTCTAAGTCGCATGTATGACAGCTTCAGCATGCCTCGGACCCCGAACTGTGCATTCTCAGCGCCAGATCAGTCGACTCGGCCACGCATTCGCCACCATCAGCAACCCCGACAACGTTAGACGGGTCACCGTCGCGTACCTCGCTATTAGGCTACGCTGCCGATCGCCGCTACGACAGGCCGGACGCTTTGCCCAGAACCTGGGATCGCTTTATCCTTCCATGTCGTTTTAGGGTAAACTGTGATCGGTCGCCCGTTTACCCGCGCTTGCTTGAATTTCTTCACGTTGACATTCAGAGCACTGGGCAGAAATCACATTGCGTCAACACCCGCGAGGGCCATCGCAATGCTTTGTTTTAATTAGACAGTCGGATTCCCCTAGTCCGTGCCAGTTCTGAGCTGAGCGTTGAATGGCGGCCGAAGAGGACGACCACGACGGCTCGCGCCGCCACGGAAGCCTCGCAGCAAGGAAGATCCGCGGGAGGCCAAGGCACGGGACCGAGCTCGGATCCCGGGACCGGCGCGAGAACGCCGACCGTTCACCTCGCCCAGGCCCGGCACGTCAGCCAGACCCGCTTCCCGACCAAGCCCGACACGCCCCGCTCCTCAGAGCCAATCCTTATTCCGAAGTTACGGATCCAATTTGCCGACTTCCCTTACCTACATTATTCTATCGACTAGAGGCTCTTTACCTTGGAGACCTGCTGCGGATATGGGTACGAACCGGCGCGACACCTCCACGTGGCCCTCTCCTGGATTTTCAAGGTCCGAGGGGAAGATCCGGACACCGCCGCAACTGCGGTGCTCTTCGCGTTCCAAACCCTATCTCCCTGCTAGAGGTTTCCAGGGAACTCGAACGCTTATACAGAAAAGAAAAACTCTTCCCGGATCTCCCGACGGCGTCTCCAGGTCATTTTGGGTTACCCCGACGAACACTCTTACGAGGGCCCGAATTGTATGCGGTTCCGCTGCCGGGTTCCGGAATAGGAACCGGATTCCCTTTCGCCCGACGGGCGTGTGTCTTTCGTATAATATTTATTATTATTTCTCGACACTCGAGTATATTGTACGCCGTCATTGACATAGGATTTCTCCTAGGGCTTAGGATCGACTGACTCGTGTGCAACGGCTGTTCACACGAAACCCTTCTCCACGTCAGTCCTCCAGGGCCTCGCTGGAGTATTTGCTACTACCACCAAGATCTGCACCGACGGCGGCTCCAGGCAGGCTCGCGCCCAGACCCTTCTGCGCTCACCGTCGCGACCCTCCTACTCGTCAGGGCTTCGTGACGACGCGAGAGAAGACTAACGCCCGCTCCCGGTTGCCGCCCCACTTGCCGCTGACGGCAGAGTATAGGCTCGACGCTTCAGCGCCATCCATTTTCAGGGCTAGTTGCTTCGGCAGGTGAGTTGTTACACACTCCTTAGCGGATTCCGACTTCCATGGCCACCGTCCTGCTGTCTTAAGCAACCAACGCCTTTCATGGTGTCCCATGAGCGTCGAGTTGGGCGCCTTAACTCTGCGTTTGGTTCATCCCACAGCGCCAGTTCTGCTTACCAAAAATGGCCTACTTGGTACTCTGATCCGAAGATGCTCGTGGCTTCATAATTCAAGAAAGCCAGAGATCTCACCCATTTAAAGTTTGAGAATAGGTTGAGGTCGTTTCGGCCCCAAGGCCTCTAATCATTCGCTTTACCAGATGAGACTCGCGCGCGTTCCGTGCGGAACGGCCGAGTGCCAGCTATCCTGAGGGAAACTTCGGAGGGAACCAGCTACTAGATGGTTCGATTAGTCTTTCGCCCCTATACCCAGTTCCGACGATCGATTTGCACGTCAGAATCGCTACGGACCTCCATCAGGGTTTCCCCTGACTTCGTCCTGACCAGGCATAGTTCACCATCTTTCGGGTCCCAACGTGTACGCTCTGGGTGCGCCTCTTCTCGCGATGAGAACGAGACGCCCCGGGAGTGCGAGGCCGCATCGCGACGCGGCCCATCCTCCCTAGGTCGACGGCCAGGGCCGACCTTCACTTTCATTACGCCTTTAGGTCTCGCGACAAGTCCCAATGACTCGCGTACATGTTAGACTCCTTGGTCCGTGTTTCAAGACGGGTCCTAAGAGTACCCAAAGCAGTAGCGTCGCCGACCGGTATCGGTCTCCCGCGAGACCGCGGGAGACGTTCGCAGGCCTGTCGAAGGTGTACCGTACTGTAACCAACAGCGGGCCAGGACCGGGGACGGCGCGAAGTCCGTAACTCCGAGTACCGTGGCGCGCGCTTGCGACGGTCTCGACGCACCGTGAATAGTGCGGCCTGATACCTTGCGCGTACCGCCGAGCAGCCGGCCGGGCGACCGAGGGTTTGTCGCGTGCCGTTTTACCGGCGACGCGACAGACACCGCACCCGGGCCGTAGACCGACACCCAGCGGGTCGCGACGTTCTACTTGGGGAGAAGTGCACGACGACGAGCGCCGGACATCGGCGCACGGTAGCGTGCCCGCGCGCGAGCCGCAAGGACTCCGCGGGACATCGCCGACCGACGCGAAGCCAGCGCCGCTGACGATGAATCTCCCCGTTCGATCTTTTGGGTTTCTTAGGTTTACCCCTGAACGGTTTCACGTACTCTTGAACTCTCTCTTCAAAGTTCTTTTCAACTTTCCCTCACGGTACTTGTTCGCTATCGGTCTCGTGGTCGTATTTAGCCTTAGATGGAGTTTACCACCACTTAGAGCTGCACTCTCAAGCAACCCGACTCTAAGGAGAGATCCTCCCGAGGCGCGCACCGGTCGCTACGGGCCTGGCACCCTCTACGGGTAAGTGGCCCCATTCAAGATGGACTTGGACGCGACGCGGCACCTCGGGATAAGCGGATCCTCCCAAACACCACATTTCCCTGCGGCGGAACCGCGGGATTCGGTGCTGGGCTCTTTCCTGTTCGCTCGCCGCTACTAAGGAAATCCTGGTTAGTTTCTTTTCCTCCGCTTAATAATATGCTTAAATTCAGCGGGTAATCTCGCCTGCTCTGAGGTCGTCGCATAGTGAGTTTTCGTAGCCGTTTGCCTCCTCCGCGTCGCTCATCGTCGTCTCTCCTCTATAATATATATTATAAGAGGGAGAGAGAGAGGAGCGTCGAACGAGAGAGCAGCAGCGGCAGCACACGAAATACGCGAGAAGGCAAATCGCCGGGGCGCTAACCGCACACACACTCGTTGGTGGTAATGGAGACGATATATCGCGGGGTTCGAGATTCTCGGCTCTCCCTTCTCTTTATATACGAAATTCGGGCGGAATCGATTCGACGAGTACACGACGCGGCGCGCCGGTCCCCTTTTTTCGCTTTACGAAAATTTCGTGGACTCGGACACGCGGTCGGCTCGCGATTCAAAACCCTTCTCCGTAAAGAGGTAAAGGATTACGAATGACTCTCTCCGCCGGACGACGACGCGCACGTATAGTTCTCCGTAATACCGTTATGTGTGCGGGCAAGGGGCGCCTCGGCATAAGACGCGCGAGCGCTATCGCACCGAGAGACGCGGCACAGAGTGCGAGAGCAGTCCGGTCAGTCTGTGTGATGTACGGAGAGGAGAGGCGGTGAGACAAGCGCTACCCTACTTTCGGGAGACAACGACGCACGCGCCGCTCTAGGAAAGCGGTGCCCATTACTGTCCTGACCCTTTTATTGGCCGTTTGTTGCTCCCTTCGCGCGCGCTCTTACTCTCATCCCATTTCTCCTCGGCTCTCGCGTACACACACGACTTGGATACACAAACACGCTTCCCCCTCTTAATTCGCGCAGCATTCTCTGGCGCGCGTTCGCCAACGTTTTACACGCTTGTGCGCTTCTCCTCCTCATTATTATTATTATTTCGTGTGTTCATTTCAGACGACGCCAGGATTTGCACCGCGGCCGGTCGGCGCGGCACAGACACCTCGGGCGAACGTCCAACGATCGCTCGTACGCCCATTGTAAGCGTTGCACAGGGCACAGGCGACGCGCGCGCCATTCTCTGGTCGCCCGCGTCGTGGCCGTGCGCGCTTTTCGGGCGCAAGCAGTTTAGGGGTACTAAAACGACCCTCAGCCAGGCGTGGTCCGGGAATTGTATCCGTGGACCGCAATGTGCGTTCGAAATGTCGATGTTCATGTGTCCTGCAGTTCACAAGTTGACGCGCAATTAGCTGCGTTCTTCATCGACCCACGAGCCAAGTGATCCACCGTTCAGGGTAATCGTTCGAAATTTTTGCGTTCGCGAAGAAACGCGCTTCTCGTTCAACCATCGTGGTCTCTTCTCTCGGACGAGAGAAGAGAGAGAGAATAATCGTGGTGGCTCTTCGATCAGCCTGTCCGCGCGCGTCCGAGGACGCGCGCGGACCGCCGCCTCCCGCCAGGGAAGGCTACGGCACAAAGATAGAGTTGTGTGTTTCTCGTTCGGAGCGTCTCTCCCGCAACGGGAGAGCCGGGGCGGAAGCTCTTTGAAGAAACCGTCGGGCC
>NW_028190123.1:2500-5115 GCF_048542155.1 Nylanderia fulva | reverse complement strand
ATGAGAACGAGACGCCCCGGGAGTGCGAGGCCGCATCGCGACGCGGCCCATCCTCCCTAGGTCGACGGCCAGGGCCCGACCTTCACTTCATTACGCCTTTAGGTCTCGCGACAAGTCCCAATGACTCGCGTACATGTTAGACTCCTTGGTCCGTGTTTCAAGACGGGTCCTAAGAGTACCCAAAGCAGTAGCGTCGCCGACCGGTATCGGTCTCCCGCGAGACCGCGGGAGACGTTCGCAGGCCTGTCGAAGGTGTACCGTACTGTAACCAACAGCGGGCCAGGACCGGGGACGGCGCGAAGTCCGTAACCTCCGAGTACCGTGGCGCGCGCTTGCGACGGTCTCGACGCACCGTGAATAGTGCGGCCTGATACCTTGCGCGTACCGCCGAGCAGCCGGCCGGGCGACCGAGGGTTTGTCGCGTGCCGTTTTACCGGCGACGCGACAGACACCGCACCCGGGCCGTAGACCGACACCCAGCGGGTCGCGACGTTCTACTTGGGGAGAAGTGCACGACGACGAGCGCCGGACATCGGCGCACGGTAGCGTGCCCGCGCGCGAGCCGCAAGGACTCCGCGGGACATCGCCGACCGACGCGAAGCCAGCGCCGCTGAAGATGAATCTCCCCGTTGAATCTTTTGGGTTTCTTATGTTTTACCCCTGAAACGGTTGCACGTACTCTTGAACTCTCTCTTCAAAGTTCTTTTCAACTTTCCCTCACGGTACTTGTTCGCTATCGGTCTCGTGGTCGTTATGTAGCCTTAGATGGAGTTTACCACCCACTTAGAGCTGCACTCTCAAGCAACCCGACTCTAAGGAGAGATCCTCCCGAGGCGCGCACCGGTCGCTACGGGCCTGGCACCCTCTACGGGTAGTGGCCCCATTCAAGATGGACTTGGACGCGACGCGGCACTCGGGATAAGCGATCCTCCCAACACCACATTTCCCTGCGGCGGAACCGCGGGATTCGGTGCTGGTGCTCTTTCCTGGTTCGCTCGCCGCTACTAAGGAAATCCTGGTTAGTTTCTTTTCCTCCGCTTAATAATATGCTTAATTCAGCGGGTAATCTCGCCTGCTCTGAGGGTCGTCGCATAGTGAGGTTTCGTAGCCTTTTGCCTCCTCCGCGATCCGCCTCATCGTCGTCTCTCCTCTATAATATATATTAATAAGAGGGAGAGAGAGAGAGCGTCGAACGAGAGGCAGCAGCGGCAGCACACGAAATACGCGAGACGGCAAATCGCCGGGGCGCTAAACCGCACACACACTTGTTGGTGGTAATGGAGACGATATATCGCGGGGTTCGAGATTCTCGGCTCTCCCCTTCTCTTTTATATACGAAATTCGGGCGGAATCGATTCGACGAGGTACACGACGCGGCGCGCCGGTCCCCTTTTTTCGCTTTACGAAAATTTCGTGGACTCGGACACGCGGTCGGCTCGCGATTCAAAACCCTTCTCCGTAAAGAGGTAAAGGATTACGACGAATGCTCTCTCCGCCGGACGACGACGCGCCGTATATTTACTCCGTAATAACCGTTATGGTGCGGGCAAGGGCGCCTCGGCATAAGACGCGCGAGCGCTATCGCACCGAGAGACGCGGCCACAGAGTGCGAGAGCAGTCCGGTCAGTCTGTGTGATGTACGGAGAGGAGAGACGGTGAGACAAGCGCTACCTACTTTCGGGAGACAACGACGCACGCGCCGCTCTAGGGAAAGCGGTGCCATTCACCGTCCTGACCCTTTTTTGGCCGTTGTTGCTCCCTTCGCGCGCGCTCTTACTCTCATCCCATTTCTCCTCGGCTCTCGCGTACACACACGACTTGGATACACAAACACGCTCCCCCTCTTAATTCGCGCAGCATTCTCTGGGCGCGCGTTCGCCAACGTTTTACACGCTTGTGCGCTTCTCCTCCTCATTATTATTATTATTTCGGTGTGTCATTTCAGACGACGCCAGGATTTGCACCGCGGCCGGTCGGCGCGGCACAGACACCTCGGGCGAACGTCCAACGATCGCTCGTACGCCCATTGTAAGCGTTGCACAGGGCACAGGCGACGCGCGCGCCATTCTCTGGTCGCCCGCGTCGTGGCCGTGCGCGCTTTTCGGGCGCAAGCAGTTTAGGGGTACTAAAACGACCCTCAGCCAGGCGTGGTCCGGGAATTGTATCCGTGGACCGCAATGTGCGTTCGAAATGTCGATGTTCATGTGTCCTGCAGTTCACAAGTTGACGCGCAATTAGCTGCGTTCTTCATCGACCCACGAGCCAAGTGATCCACCGTTCAGGGTAATCGTTCGAAATTTTTGCGTTCGCGAAGAAACGCGCTTCTCGTTCAACCATCGTGGTCTCTTCTCTCGGACGAGAGAGAGAGAGAATAATCGTGGTGGCTCTTCGATCAGCCTGTCCGCGCGCGTCCGAGGACGCGCGCGGACCGCCGCCTCCCGCCCAGGGAAGGCTACGGCACAAAGATAGAGTTGTGTGTTTCTCGTTCTGAGCGTCTCTCCCGCAACGGGAGAGCCGGGGCGGAAGCTCTTTGAAGAAACCGTCGGACCGACACAGTTGACAGATTGGTCGAAATATCATCGATCCCTTCTCTGTGTTATATATATTATTATAAT
>NW_028190122.1:0-5119 GCF_048542155.1 Nylanderia fulva | reverse complement strand
TATCGTTTTTATTAAAAACAGATTTAAAACTCTTTATTTTTTATTCAAATTGCCTTTTATTCTTTTATAAGTTAATTATATTTGCTGATATTTGCGAATAAAAAATCGTGCAACTTAATATTATAAATCATATTAATGAGAAAAAGAAGAATTACAATTTATAAATCACATAAAGATATATCGAGGAAAAAAGTATTGCCATTACCGCACACTTTTGTATTTTTTTTGGTTCAAAATAATATTTTTGTTGTATGTGTCTACGTTATATATAAATCAATCATATTCTAGTATTCATTATGTATATATATTTAGAAAAAAGTATATATATAATTATATATATTTATAAGAGTTTTAACAAGGCTCTGTAATATAAATATAAATTTAACGTATAAGACGGGCAACAAGAGCCAAATCGCGGATGACAATGCGTTATCCTAACGAAACTAAATAATTTTTCGTTAGAATTAAATACCGGTGCACAAGGCACCAAATTTTTACTTGGACACGGCCAAGATTTTAAATATGAAATAATCTCATATTTTAAGATTTAATTTCAATACCCCTTTAACCCCCCTACGGAAAATAAATAAATGAATGCAAGAGAAAAATATAGATCCGAAAATCGCTGAATCGGGAATTCCCGATTCAGCGATTTTCGGATCTATATTT
Source organism: Nylanderia fulva (assembly GCF_048542155.1). Lineage (NCBI taxonomy): Eukaryota > Metazoa > Arthropoda > Insecta > Hymenoptera > Formicidae > Nylanderia > Nylanderia fulva. The sequence continues at coordinate 4,450 of NW_028190122.1, read as the reverse complement.
TTCTCTTGCATTCATTTATTTATTTTCCGTAGGGGGGTTAAAGGGGTATTGAAATTAAATCTCAAAATATGAGATTATTTCATATTTAAAATCTTGGCCGTGTCCAAGTAAAAATTTGGTGCCTTGTGCACCGGTATTTAATTCTAACGAAAAATTATTTAGTTTCGTTAGGATAACGCATTGTCATCCGCGATTTGGCTCTTGTTGCCCGTCTTATACGTTAAATTTATATTTATATTACAGAGCCTTGTTAAAACTCTTATATTTGATACACGCTGACTTAAAAAATGCGTTTGTTTACCAACATTAATATATATAACAGAGAAAAGTATAGAATCGAAAGGATCTGAATAGCTCAGCTGGAAGAGCAGTCGCCCGGCAAGCGAAAGGTCTCGGGTTCGTTTCCCGATTCAGCGATTTTCGGATCTATATTTTTCTCTTGCATTCATTTATTTATTTTCCGTAGGGGGGTTAAAGGGGTATTGAAATTAAATCTCAAAATATGAGATTATTTCATATTTAAAATCTTGGCCGTGTCCAAGTAAAAATTTGGTGCCTTGTGCACCGGTATTTAATTCTAACGAAAAATTATTTAGTTTCGTTAGGATAACGCATTGTCATCCGCGATTTGGCTCTTGTTGCCCGTCTTATACGTTAAATTTATATTTATATATATTTATATTTAATTAAATATTGACTTAAATATTGATTTTTTTCTTCAGATATTATTATTAGAAAATTACTGTTTTATTAATATTACATAATTTTATTTCTTTAAAAGACTTAAAATTTGACGTAAAGTATTAATATAAGTAATAACAAACAATAAAATAAATATCTTAATAAAATAAATTTTACAAATTTTATCTTAATGAGATAAATTTTATAAATTGAAATAAATATCGTACTTGCATTTACTTACGTAAATATATATTTTGTCATGCATGTGAAGACATAATAGATAGATAGATAGATAGATATATTTATTGCCGCCCCGATTGGGGATTACAAGGCGCTTTTTTTTTTAAGGGGTTAGGCCACTGTAGAAATTTCAAAAAATCGTTTTTTTTTTTTTTTTGCTTAAATGATGCTTTAAGATCTTAGAAATAAGAAAAAAAAGGTTTTATAACGGAAACAAATTCCTAAGTGTCATTTTTGGAAGTTACATAAAACTTTAAACGCGTTTTTCTCGAAATCACTTTTTTCAAACTGGGCGACCTCATAACTCCCACAAATCTTGACCGATTTACTTCAAATTTAAACTGTAGCTTCTAAGATACATTTGTCAGCGAACTACGTACGGATTTTACGTTCCGTTGTAAACTTTTTTTTTTACAAACAATTTTGTGCAAAATTTTTCGAGTGGTCATTTTTGGAAGTTACATAAAACTTTAAACGCGTTTTTCTCGAAATCACTTTTTTCAAACTGGGCGACCTCATAACTCCCACAAATCTTGACCGATTTACTTCAAATTTAAACTGTAGCTTCTAAGATACATTTGTCAGCGAACTACGTACGGATTTTACGTTCCGTTGTAAACTTTTTTTTTTACAAACAATTTTGTGCAAAATTTTTCGTCAAAAAATGAAACTTTTTCTTCAAACTTGTGTCATTTTTACAAAAACAATTATTTTTTAATTTCCGTACGTAGTTCGCTAGCTAATGATATAAAGAATTAAAAAAAATTTGGTTTTTTGTTCTACAGCAAAAATTGGAGCAGCTAGTAGGTCGCCCGTAAGGCACTGTCCGAAACGAGTGGTCATCGTTGCAGAGCTCTGTCACCGCCATTTTGTAAAAAAAAAATGCAAAAAAATTTTTTTTATATATTTCGAAGTATGTAAGATTAAGTACTTAAAAAGGATTTTCTATCACTGTTTTTGTTTTATAGTAAAAAATTATCAAAAATAGGCCTTTTTTGGGCGCTCTACAGTGGCCTAACCCCTTAAAGGAGCGTTCCCAAACCTTTATTCCTTCCTTCCTTTTTCCTTAGCCTAAACTTATACCTAAAACTTAATCTAATTACATTTTTCGCCACGCCTTTTCTTTTCGCCGCCTTTCTCATCTTTTCTCGCATTCTGCCCTACCTACACACACACACACGTCCGCCTTTCCCTAACCTTTCTTATTCTAAATTATTTTAACCTACGCAATCTTACATTCTACTTAGCCTATGTTGGACCTCCGCTTCCGGTTACCGTTATTCTTCCACTCCTGTCCTCTCCCTCCCTCTCTCTCTCTCACACACTCACTCACACACTCTCCCCCTCTCTCTCTCCCCTTATCTCCTACCCTCTCTCATCCCCGTGTCCTCCTTTTTCCTCCTTCTCCTTCTCCCCCCCTCTCCCTCTTGCTTCCTCTAACCTTTTTAACCATATTTCCCCTTCCCCCTCCTCTCCTAATATCTCCTTTACCATTTCCTGCCAGCTCTCTTCCCTTCCCCAATCCATACATTCCTCCCACACATGCTCCCACGTCTCTAACCCTCTCCCACATATCCTGCACTTCCTATCCTCCTCCTTTTCCCAATACCTATTTCCCTTCATTTCATTTCCCAGTCTGTACCTTGCCATCCTCCTCCATCTACCTTCCGCCCACCCTTTCTTCAAATAGCCCGGAATCCCCTCCCCTTTAATCTGTTTGTACCACTTATTATATTCAGATTTTATCATTTTTCCTACCCTCTCCTCCCTCTGTTCCTTTCCTTCCCATTCCTCAACTTCTTCCCATCTGAACTCCCCCTTTTCCCTTCTTTCCTCTATCTCCCTTAATCCCATCCCCTTACCCTCAAAAAATTCCCTTCTTTCTCTCTCCCACCCTGACAATTCCCCTCCTTTTTTGCCCTTTCTTTAATCTCCCCCAAACATATTCTCGCCAACCATCCTCCCTTACCCTCCTCTAACCTTCTCTCATATCCCCATGCTCTTCTACCCATCCTTGTCCTTATCTTTTCCCTTTGCAATTCCTCCCTTACCATATATCCAGGCGTTCCCCAGTCCACTCCTAACATCCATCTCAGATACCTTTCTTGTATCCTTTCCAATCCGTCTCTCTCTTCCCATCCCCATATCTCCACCCCGTATCCTAAAACCGTCCATATTAACACATCGAAGAGCCACAACCTCCTCCCCCAGTTATTCCCAAATCTCCTCTTACCTATTCCCCATACCTGTCCCATAATTGCTGCCCCTCTCTTTATTCTGTCCCTTACCTGTCCCTCTTGCCCCCCATTCCTTTGAATCACATATCCTAAATATTTGTACTCCTTTACCTCCTCTAATTTTTTTCCCTTCCAAAACCAACTCGCCTTTTTTAACCTCCCTCCCCCCTTCTGCATCTCATCACCTTCGACTTCTTCTCATTCAGTTCCAGTCCCTTCCCCTCCAGATATCTCCCTAACCTCTCCATCATACACCTCATCCCCCCCTCATCTTCTGCCAACAGCACCACGTCATCCGCGTACGCTAATGTATAGACCTTGCCCTCTCCTAATCTCACACCCCCCCATCTCCCTTTCTCCATTTCCTCCTCCAAGTCCGCCATCAACATGTTAAACAGAAGCGGGCTCAGTGGGCATCCCTGTCTCACCCCCCTCCCCGTCCAAAACTTCTCCCCCACCTCCTCCCCTATTCTAACCCTGAACCCTATCTCTCCTAGTACTTCCTCGCACCTCCTCACCGTCTCTTCCTTCACCCCCCTCCCTCTTAACGCCGCCATCAACTTCACTCTGTCCACCGAATCAAACGCTGCTCTCAGGTCCACAAACAGTAGAACCATGAGTGAGTTGGCAGTTTGGAAGATAGATCAGGGGCACGAGGGGAGAGGAAGGTACTAGGAAAGAGGAGTGCAGGTGTAAAAGGAGAAGAAAGATAGGGGATAGGTGTAGGTGCGGGGAAAGTCTCTAGTGACAGAGGAACCAGTCGAGGATATAGGGAAAGTCACTAGCAGAGGAGAAAGTAACTGAGATAGGGTATAGGGAAAGTCACTAGGCATAGAGTAAAGGAGATATAGATGGAAAGAAAAGAAATAGAGGAGATAGAAAGATTAAAGAAGACGGAGAAATGGGAGAGAAGAGGGAGCACAGGGACGGCAGAGGAGGTTTTGAAAAGGAAAAGGGAGGAATTAGAGGAAGTAGGGTTGAGAAAGGAGAGAGAAGAAAAAGGGGATTTGGAGTGGGCGTTCAGGAGAAGTAAAAAGGTAATAAGGTCGCCGGAGGTTGTAAGGAGGGAGGAGGCAGGAGGGATAGGGGAGATATTGAAAGAGATGGGGAGGGAGTGGAAGGAGGAGATAATTCAGGAGATGAGAGAGATAAGAAGAGAAATTAGAGAAGATTTCAAGGAGGGAGTAAGAGGGCAGGAGGAGTTAAGGGAGGAGGTAAGGGGGCTGAAAAAGGAAATGGAGGAGAGGGAGAAAAAGTGGGAGAGAGAAAGGGAGGAATTTATGGAAAGGATT
>NW_028190121.1:0-5121 GCF_048542155.1 Nylanderia fulva | reverse complement strand
CCCATAACCCCTCGAAACGATCTCCTTCGAGAGGGGCGCCCCACAGACACACCACTATCCGCATCAAAAAACCACGCGAAAGCTAGAGGCAAGAGCATCTGCCTTAGCTCCAGAGTCCTCCCCGGAACGGACACCAGAAACCGCCCATGAGTCCACGACGTAGAGGGTCTCATAAATGCCCAATCCAGGCAGATCAACCTCCCTGCCTGTTTTGGCCAAAAACGCAGCGTACGTTTCGTCCCCCCCTGCCCCCGCAGCGTCGCGAAACCACCGACGCAGCAGAGGGACGAGCGGGGAGACGTTTTTTTCCCCTTGATGATAGGCGCCAACTTTTCCTTGGGGACCACCTTCTCACGCCTACAACGCTCTCCTCTTTTCGAAGACCCAGCACCAGAGACATCCACCGAAGCCTCCCCCACGGCGGAGGCGCAGAGCCCCCATGCAGAGGGCCAATCCTTAGCGCAATCGCGCTACCACTATTGCTCGCCATAGGCGCACGCCATGGGAACCACTCCCCCCAGAGGAGCAGCAGCAGCCCCAGCCCGCCTCGGGGCCCTCGCCTACAGCGGCCATGACTGAAACCGACATTCATTCCTCAAGTCACAAAAAGCGACGGTCAAGAAAGGACGCACAAGTCGGATGCCATAATGGGCGATCCTCACAGAAGGACCCCGTAAAAAATCGCCATCGCAACTAAGTGGAGATCCCCCCGAGGAAAGATGGCAGTGGTCTCTTCTTCGCGTTCTTTTTCTCAACCAAGAAGTTCTCAAATTCAGGGAACACACCAAAACGCGGGAAAAACCATTCTCCCGGAAAGAGGCGGTCGACCTCCCTCTCCAGGGCTGAAATCCGTCCTCAAGCCCTGATTCTCGCCACGAAGCGCGCCCAAATCCTCGGGTCGGCATTGGTGGATGAAACGACTTTCCCCTTGTTTATAAGCCACTCAGTTTCCTCGAGGAGGCTCGGAGCGTCTCAGCCATGGGATCCACCAGACCGGCTCCCCAGCCACCCTCTTTCCCCTTTAGTGACGAGAGTTTCACCCAGTCTTCAAAGTCCAGAGTAGTAATACTCCGGAGTCCTCAGAAAACGCCGCATTGTGGGAGCATTCTCCGAACCCCTAGCAGAAAGGGTTGGACCCAAAAGAAGGGTCCAACACCCTTCGCGCGTACTCGAGCTCAATGCCCCCTTTCGGCGGAATTTTGGCGCTCCCTCCTGGGCGAGATTCGAGTAATCACCCGTTTTTATTGGTCGCCCCTCTTGCGCGTGGCAGACTTTCCTTGCGCTGCCTTCCGTGGATACTGTTCCTGCCAGTGATCAGCCTCATATCGTCCGGAACCCACGAATCGTCTCTATCCCGTTGCCCACCCTTTGGCTTTTGGGGGAGCTCGGTGACGAGACCGTAACAAAGGACGGTTCACCGATCTCCATCTCCTCATCCACTATTCCCCTCAACTTTTTAGGAGAGGGGAGGAGCTGCAAAGAGTCACTCAACGTTATCCGAACCACACTCCACAGAGTCCCTATCACTAAGTCAACGGGAGTATACTGCCCCCACACACTCGTGTTGGCAGCAGAACTCCGTGGCCCCACGCGAAACACTTCCTCAAGAAGGGCCGAATATACCCGCACAAAGTCGCGTACATACCAAAGTAGTGCCCGGGGAGCGCGCACCTTCCCGTCTAGAAGGACTCGATGGATGTGATCGCGAGATCTCTCGGATCAAAACCCACGCCCAAGTCCTCCCAGGTATGGCCAGCTTAATTAGTGGTATCAACCTCGTCCCAGCTTGTTCTCGGCACTGTCGTAGTCAAATCCAGGACCCAGCCGGCAAATCCGTGGGCGGGCCCGTCACTAGATGACGACATGGAGGGAAATCAGGCCTACACCTCCCCCGCCGGTTCCCGATTTCCCGAAACGGGACGTTCTCTTCTTTCTCGGACCGAAACCATTTTGACTGAAAAAGAAATTGGTTTTCTGTCGGGGGTTTTTTTTTCCCCTTAGGAGGTTGCCTTTTCAGCTAACGGGCCTCCCCCCGGGTGTTATCTTCGGGTGTTTTTTTCACTAGTTTCAGTTTGGACAAGTCCTTTTTTGGGTTGCCACCCATCACACCCCGTTTTTCCATCACCACACACTCCAGCTCGGGGGACCTCGGGAAATTTCGAACCCGTACACTAGGGGGGTGAGTCCGTAGTGCCCTGACGGACCCTTATATTCACCTAACCCTTTTTTTTTTTTTTTTAAGTCGGGAAATTGCCAAAAACCCCAAAACTTCGCCGCCCGACCCTGGGGGAAGGCCAGGAGGTTTTGTGGTGGATTCCCCCCCGTAGATTCGAGGGAATATCGGACGGGGTTCCCCCCCCCCCCGCCTAAAAACCCTGCTGAAGCCCTGGTTTCTTTTGGGGGATTACCTCCGGGGAACCGGTGAGCATTTTCAGGTGGACACCCGACCGGCCCCTTTAGGGGGCACACTCCGAGGGGATACTAAGGTACCCTCCGGAGAGGAATCCCTTGCCCCGAAAGGGCACGAGGGGACCCGGGTTGGGGGCCCCCCCGGATTCCCAGGGTGACGTGCATGAGATCGGGCTCCCCCCCCTCCCCCTGACCCGGAAAAAGGGGAGGTGACCCCCCGCACCCACCACACACAAAAAAAGACGGGACGTAAAAAAAGACCAACAGTGCACGACCCATGTACATAACCAAGTAAAACTAAAAAAGGGCCACGGGCCCAGCCTTAGGGCCCCAAAAAAGGACATGGCCCACCCAAAATGAAGGTGGGAAAAGTGTAATTCCCACCTGAAACAAAAGAAACAAGAAACCAGAAAAACTAAACTTGGCGCATGAAGGGCCGCGGGTCACTCTCGGTAGCCCCCCCGGACTCAATCCCCCATGCCGAACCTAAAAACTAAACTTGGGGGGGGCGGGGGACCGGAGTCCCCTTTTGGAACCCCCCCGGACCCCTGCACCCCCGTCACGCTACGACAAACAAAGGACAAAAAAACTTAAACATGGGGGGCAGAACGGCACCCCGGCAGGGGAGCCCCCTTCCGCGACTTCCCCCGCCCCGAACTTACCTCCCCCATCCGGGCCCCCGGGGCCCCCTCCATGGGGGCGCCCGGGGACCCTGCGCGCGCTCAGCAGAAGGGTACCCCCCCGAAACCTTTGGGGAGGGCGCGCAGCGGTGCAAGTACCCGATCCGCACGGTGTCCCGCGGCTTCCCCGCCGAGCGCAGGAAAAGCATGGGGGCGGGCCAACATTTGGGCCCCGCTTGTGCCCCGAGCCCCACCACATCGTGAGTGACCATGCGATCCCCCCTCGGCCCCCAAAAAAATTGGGCGAATGGAAAAAACCTGGAACCAAACTTGAAGGGGGGCGGGAGCCAGAGGAAAAACCTCAAGTTCCCCCCCCCCCCCCCGACGATTCCTCTTTGGGGTAGAAGCTTTCGCGCCACTTGAGGGGCAGGTACCAAATCGTGCTTTGCACGAATTGGGAAACAATGGTTTCCCCGGCCCTGATTTTCCCATCGAAACCCTCCAAAACGAGCAATTTCCCCAAAATTCTGTTTCTTTCAAAAAAAATTTGGCCCCTCAGTCGGAATCTTCCCTCCCAAAAGAGGGACCCAAACTTAACGCTTCTCGGAAAAAAATCTTTTAGTTAGGCCAGAGATCCCTTTCGACGCCCAACTATCCGGGGACCGACAGAAAATACTGCGGTCACCCCCCTTTTTTCCGGATCGAGCCGATATTAAGCTTTTTACGCATTTTGATTTGCCCCTGTAAGAGTGGGCTATGATTTTTCCCTTCCCCCCCCGATCGTCAGCGGAACCCCATCAGAGGGGGGGCGAAGAGAAACCCCCCCTACCTTCCTTTTCCCCAGTAGGTCCTCCTAGAGGGACCCTTCTCGCAATCCTTTGTCGGGGGAACGTCTGAGCCCTCCCCACGACGTGCCTCCTCTTCCCCCTTGGGGGACTCCGGACCCGGGGATGCGCCGGGGTTCCGCAAGAGCGGAAACGGCAGAGCCCCAGGCACAGAGCCCAAACCCCACCAGCCCAAAACCCCGAGAGGGGCGCGTATGGGGTCCATCCCTAAAAGGGGGGGCCATCCCCCCCCTAAGCTCGGGCCTAATGGCGGCCACCACCCCAAACGAAGTCGCCCCCAAATCCCCCAAGCCGATCCAGAAAGGCGACAATCAAACCCCCCGTAAAAGGGGATCCTCCGCAACACGGCCTAGTTCCTCCCCAAACCAAGCGGGGACCTCTCCAAAGAAAACAGAAGGGGGGCCTTTCTTGCGCCCTGTCATGGCGCTTTACCTGTGAAGTAAAAATGCTCAAGTCCGAAAAAAGAGGAAAAACGCAAGCCTCCCTTTGGGTCCCTTGCGTTTTCCGGGCCGAGATACGAAACCTAGGCCTAGGCCCAAGGGGGAAAAAGGGGTGGTAGTGGCATGGGGGGAGTTTTAGTTGTCAGGTTTTATACACCAAAAGCGGGGGGAAAGGGTTTGAGGATTTCCGGGGAAAGGCGGGGAGGGAGATTGCCCCCTGGGTAGATAAGGCCTCCTAGTAAAGAGTGCTTTAACGTGAAGGCAAAATTTTGGGGTCGGAAAGGAACACAGTAAAGGGGGAAATTTTAGAGAAGGATGGAAGAAAGAGAACCCATGGGTAATAAAAAAAGGGAAATATTCCCTGGTGGGGACAAGGGGAAAACGATTGTGGACCTAATGGGCAAATTTGCAAGCCCGGAAAAATGAGAAAGTGGGGGTGGAGGGGGGAGGCGGAAATCTGTTTGGCCCTGGATTTGGTCTAGATTTAAAAGGGGATTTCAAAAGTCAGGGAACGGTGGGGTAAGAGGAAGTGGAAAAAGAAAAACCCCCGTGAGGAATTTAAAAAACGGACTTAAGCAAAAGTTGGGGGCCCCGGAGAGGAGGGGGGGAGGATTAAAAAGGGGAAATTGGTGGCTTTAAAGGTCTGAAGAAAAGTTGATCGGTGATGGGAAGGATTTGATGTTAAACCTGAGGGAAAAATTGTTACGTCCCCGACTTTATCCCGAAATTTTCCCCCCCCTTTTGTCGTGGAGCTTCATCGTTTAAAGGGGGGTTGTTATTTACAAAGCCCCGGTGGTGTTTTTCCCC
>NW_028190120.1:0-5127 GCF_048542155.1 Nylanderia fulva | reverse complement strand
TTCGAGGGGTCGATTAGAGTGTAGGTTTTTCCGCGAGCACGGGAAAAGTTGAATAGGGAAAATTTTTTTTTCCCCATCTGCGTCTGTTATTCTCTTTAAACAATAAAATTTTTTTAATCGATCGTTTTTTTATTTTTTATTTGCGTTCCCAAAATAATTTTTTGAACGAAAAATTTAAAATCTTTAGTAAAAAAGCTTTCTAAAAAAATGCGTAAAAAGTTAATACTAATTATTTTGGGATTTTTTATTCCAAACAGCACGGTAAGTTTTCAATGAGGAAGTATATATGTTATGAATTTTAGTTTAAAATTTATTATTTTGTTTTATTTGAATATTTTAATTTTTCAAACTATTTTACTGGCAAAATTATAATTAGAAAGAATTACACACTGAAAATTAATTTTTCTTACTTAAAAATTTTAAATTTTTTCGTGCGTGATGCACGAATACATAAAATTTTGAAACTTTCAAAAAAAATCATTTTAGAAAGTAACATTACATATAGGAAAAATTAGTATATAGCAAAATTTTAGCTTTTCCCTATTTAATGGGAAAATTTTTAGTTATCTGTCAAAATTTTAGCTATGTGCTAATTTTTTTACATCGAATTCTCTGTTAAATAAGCTAAAAAAATAAAATACCAAACTAAAAAGGCAAGATAATAAATTTAGGTTTTGCAAATAAGAAAGTTTAAAATTTAATAGGTATTTACTTTTTTTCCGTGAAAAAATAAAATTTTAAAATTTCAATTTTTTTCCACAATATAAAACTTTTACGTGATAGATTTTCAAAAACGTTTTTAAAATTTCAATTTTCGAGCTTTATCAATCATTTTTTAAAATCGAACGAATCACATGCAATTTTACGGGACTTCTTGTTCATTCCAAGTATCTTCCCCAGGCGAAAAAACCCCGCGAAAAATACCCCGTTTATTTCAAATTTTCGAGCTCCGTCAATCGTCCGGGGCGATTTGCAAAATGAACGCGAAGGGGGTTGCGGGGAATATGGAAGCAGAGTTTTAAAGTCAAGTGCCGGATAAAACCTGCCCACTTTGACTCCCATGAATTTTATAAAACCATTTTTTAGCGCGATTTTTTAACAAAAGGCAGCGCGTTTTGGAAAAAGCATCTCGGTGTTCGAGCCGAGATGAATCAAAAGGGTTTTCACGTTTAAAACCCATATTTCTCCCTCTCGCTCTCCCCCTACTTTTTCTCGTTTCTTTTCTCCTGCGGATTTAAAAAAGTTTTATACACGGGCCCGACCTGGAAATCCAATTCGATTTGCATGGGAAAAGAGTCTGGAAACTCGTTTGCGGCGGGCGCGCTTTTTAAACCGTCGCGTGAAACATGATTGAAAAATTCGCAAAGGCGTGTGCATGCATCTTAAGAGAGCTCAACTTGAACATTTTTAAAGGACGATGCGACTCATTCGTGGAATGTATTTTTGGCCCTTATACAAAGAGACTCTCGCGCGCGTCTTCGAGTCAAAGGGGGGAAAAAGTTTCGCACGAAACGTTTGAAAAGCGGCGTTTTAAAACGGAATCAAAGGAAATCTTTCGTTTCTATGTATCTTCATTGCCTTTTTGATTTAAAAAGAGATTATCCGAAAAATACGCATATCGTACGATTTCGTTTTAAAAAATGAATTTAACGTTGTATGTCAAGCGAGAACACAAAAGAATTTTTTCAACATCGATTATTTTTTTTTAAAAATTAGAAAACTTATTTTTTTTCGACGACAATACCAAAAAGACGGTTGCGCAATAAATAAAAAAATTTTCCTTAAAAATTTGGGTCCAGTCAGACCAATTTTGACAATTTGATTCAGATATTTTGATTTCTTTCTTCTTCTTATTGTTGTCGTCGCCGATGCTCGATTTTTTTTTGTTTTCTCCCTTTTTTTCCAGCCGGGGGCCCGGGGGGGTTCTTGGGACAGGGGAAAAGCCCCGGGCCGGTTTTTCCCCATAGCTAAATTTTTAAACCATTTTTTGCGTTTTTTTGGGAAAAATGGGAAACGCGTTCCCCTGAAAGGAGGGTTTGGGACTTTGAAATCAAATCCTTTAAAATTTTCCCCCCCTTTCATTATTTTCTCTCTTTTTTTTTCGGATAATAATTAAAAAATTTACCTAAAAATAAATTTGAAAAAATAAAATTAAATCTTTCCCCCCCCCTTTTTCCCCTTTCATGCAGTTGAAAACCAAAAACCCCTTGGCATGCTCCTGAAGTTTTATTTAATTTTTCGGGGCTCACCCGTTTTTTCCCTTATCAAAATCTCTCGGCTCTTCTTTCCAAAACAAAAATTTTCCCCCCCCCTTTTTTTTTTTCCCCCCCGGAAATTTTTCCCAAAATTTCTTCATTCCTTTTTTAAAAAAGTTTCCCAAAAAATTTGCATTCTTCTCAAAAAAATTTAAAATTGTATTCCCCGTTTTACCTTTTCATTAAATTTTTAATCTATTTTCCGCCAATCCAAAAAGGGGGGCCCCCCTAAAAAAACCCATTACCTTAAAATTTCCCCTTCCCCCCAACCCCCCTTTCGAACCTTTTTCCCTTCAACTCCCACTCTTTTTTTTTTTTCCTTTTTTTCCCCGCATTTTTTTCCCCCCCCCCTCTTTATTCCCCTTCCAAAAAATCTTTTGTTCCCCAAAAAACAACCCACAAGGGGGGGCCCTTCAAACCCTAGGGTTTTTTTGGGGGTATTTCCCCTTCTTATTTCCGCCGGGGGGGTCCAACCCACAAGGGGGGGGAAAAAAGCAAAAAAAAAAAGTAAAAAAACAAATTTTTTTTTTCTTTTTTTAAAATTTAAAATTTTTACTTTCCTCTAAACCGGATTCTTTAATTCCTTTTAATCCAAAACTCCTTTTTTCCCCCCAATTTTTAAAAAAACCCGCTTTCTCTCTCTTTCTTAAAAACTTTCCCCCCTAACTCCCCAAAAATTTTGGCCCCCCGGGGGGGGCCCCAAAAACCCCCACCCTCAACCCCCCGCCTCAAAATTCCTTTTTTTTATTTTTCAAAACAAAACCCCCCCCCCCCCTTTTAAAAATATCCCGGGGGAAAAAACATTTTCTTCTTTCCCAAATTTCAAATTTAAATTACCCCCCCCAAAAAACCCCCTTTTGGTTTTCGTTTTCAAAGGTAAAATTTAAATTTTCCCCTTTTTTTTTTTTAAAAAATTCTTAAAATTGGGGGAAAAAATTTTTAAATTATTTTTTTTTAATTTTTTTTTAAAAAAAAAAAAAAATTTTATGTTTTTTTTATTTTTATTCGTTGATTATATGTTGATTTATTTAAGATTTCCTTTCCTTATGTTTTTTAATAATTTATTTTGAACATTTTTTATATTTTTTAAGAACATTTTGTATATTTTTGTATTTTTGAAAATTTTTATTTTTTTAAAATCATAGGAAGAACTTCAACCTTTTATAAAATAAATTACCAATTTTTTTAATAATTTGATTTTAAAAATTTTTTTCTTTAGCGAAAAAATCGAAGGAAATTTTTTGTAAAAAAACTTTTTTTTTAACCACATACATTATACATAACATATCTCACAATTAACTTAAAATTTTAAGATTTGTTTTGAAATTTTTTTTAAAAAACTTTTAATTGAAAAAAAATTTTTGTCATTTAAAAAAAATTTTGTTTTGATTGTAACCATTTTTTTTTATGATCAAAAATTTTTATGTTCGATTTTTATTTTGAAAAAAAAAAGGTTTAAAGGGAATTGCCCTTAAAAGGGGCTTGGGACTTTTGAAAATTTTCGAGGGCTTTTAATAAAATTTCTTCGTAAGAGTTTACTTATAAATTGTAATTTTAATGTTATTTATGTATTTTACGAGTCTGGGGCAATATTTTGTCGCTACCGATGCTACTTATTTTAATTTAAGTTAATATGCAATGAAATTTCTCGCTTTAAAGGAAAGAAAAGGGGCGCATTTTTTTTGCAAACAGTCAATACAAATAGACGAAAATAATTTAGATGCGATACGAAACGAAACGTATTTTTATAAATTTTTTTGACTTTTCTCGGGTGAAATCGCGCTAAAATAATTCAATAGGGGTTGATATCACTGACGAAATGAACGAGAAAAAAAAGCCGTCACAAACGCGAGACACACAAGAAAAAAAACGTTGAATAAACATTAAAAAAATTGAGTACCAAAAAATTTTTTAAAAAAAATTAAAGAATTTTCCTCGATATAATAAAAAAATTGCATTCGATTAACTGGGAAGTTAAGATAAAAAAAAAATAATATGAAGTTTTTTTTAAAAAATGATATATCTGATCTAGTACGGGAAAATTTTAAACTTTTCTTTTAAAACTTTTTATATTTTTTCGAATTTAAACTTTTTTAGTTTTAATTATATTTTTAACAATTTACAACAAGGCGGTAATTTTTTTCTAAGAAATTTAAGTATAAAAAAAAAATATAGTAGCATATTTTTTATTTATAATCGGAAAAAAAAATAAATTTTATCGGATGTTTTTTTTTTTTTTACTTTTCTGTATTTTGTATATTATATATAGGGATGAAATTTTTTTTGGGGTTTTCCGTAGAGAATTTTAAAAGGGTGGAATTTTTACGAACTTCAAAGTATTTGCGCCCAAAAACGTAATCGCGTTCTACGGTTTTCAGTGACCCGTTTAGTTTCCGAAAATTGAAAAGCGTAGGTATGCTTTGAACATATTAATTAAAGGGGAAAAAGAGTGCGTAATGACATCGCGCGGCAGAGGGTTTGTTGCGTTCGATCCTGAACCAGCTAGGTTTTTTTTGGTACAAACCAGAAAAAAGGGGGGCGACCGAGCGTTGACTAGAGAATTTGTGCGCATGCAAAAGTTGTGGAATTTAGTCTTGTTGTTGACGTGGTTTGTTTTTTAAGTTAGTGAACCTTAGGGGATCAAAACGGTGAAATTTGGAGGAACAAGAACCCAAAAAGTAAGATTTGAATAGGGGAACGCCGTATATGGTGTGTATCTTTGGGTATTTTGGGATATCAAGGAAGGTTTCATTTGCAAACAATGATGGGGGTATATTAAGGAAAGGAAAAATTTTGAGAGCCCCTCCCCGAGAAAAATTTTTTTTATTTTCCAATTTTATCAATATCTCGTGATTTACAATTCAGAAAAATT
>NW_028190119.1:70000-231804 GCF_048542155.1 Nylanderia fulva | reverse complement strand
TCCGGAAAGTAATGCGTCGCATTTTTTTAAAAAAGAATTTATTGATTGCATAGGTAAAACAACTTAAAATTGTTCGAAGTATGACCCTTCTGCGTCAATACATTTTTGCCAACGCGATTTTCCATGCGTCATAAGATTTCTGGAACTCCTTGACTGGGATGCTGTTCAGGGAGGCCGTCGAAGTAGCTTGTACGTTGTCAACCGACTCGAGCTGTTGTCCTTTGAGCTCCCTTTTCAGCCGGGAGGAAATAAAAAAAAGTCCGCCGGGGCCAAACTTTCTTGAGCATTTCAAAAGTTTTCCAGCGGCGTCTTGTCCAGCTTCACGCAAAACTTTATCGCATAGCGTTGCTCTATCGTTCTCTCCATCACAAGTTCGACGCGACCACTAAGCAGAGGTTCACAGAATAAGCCGTCCTAACCCTCCAAGCGCATGGAAACAATTGAGCGACCTACCGTTGGAAAGCTAAGGGTACCCCCCTTCCTCCCCAACCGGTCCCATCGCTCTGCGATGTATAGTCGCGTCACAAAAAAATGCGACGCATTACTTTCCGGACAAACCCTGTATGTGTAGCGGCTATAATCTTAATCAGTTTCTCGCTTTTTTTTCCGAAGATTGTGAATATAACGATCGTTTAATCATACACTTATTTCGTAAAATTTTTACTCACAAAAAAACAAGCGAATCATAACAAATTTTTTTTTTAAAAAAAAATAAATAATTTTATTCTGTAAAAATATTTTAAATATAAATCATATTTGTACTTTTAAAACCATTGTTCAATTTTCTTTCACTTCCTCTTTCCAGAAATTTCCTCAACATCCATGTTTCTGTTTACCTTCATTAAGCAACGAGTTATTTTAAAATAAAATTTTATCCGACATCTTTTCAACAATAAGCATTCTTTCTAATCTACGATGATGCATTATTTTTTTATCGTGACACGAGTCGGAATGCTCGCCAGTACAAATATTTGCGTGTTCTTTTTTTATTACCCTACGGCATTGTCAGTTACTACCTGCCACCGATCCCCGGTCGACCGCATGACGCTTTTCTTGGTCAAAATGTTTTTACCCCACCCCGTCTAATATCGACCATTTGATTCGACAAGCTATCCTTGCCATACGTATACCCTAACTGTTTTTACCCCACCCCGTCCAATATCGACCATTTGATTCGACGAGCTATCCTTGCCATACGTATACCCGTACCCCCATACCGTACCCTACGCAACTTTAGCTTAAATACCTCATCTAATCCTTAGACTAGTAAGATCTCGTTTAGCTCAACATACTAGGACCCTGCTCGGAAACACGAAGGCCCCAGGTTCAAATCCAGAGGAAATCAGAAAAAAAAAAAAAAAAAAAATTCTCATCCCCACCTTTCGGGGCCAGTCGCCATTTTTTTTCCCCAACACCCTCTCCCCCTACACCCACACTCGGAAAAACCAGACGCCGGTGGTGGGGGAAAGATAAGATAAGACACGGCGCCAGACGGGTCGGTGGTGGGGGTTTGTTTTGACGGGCCATAGTGCCCACTATACTACTATTATATGATGATGTTACGCATTAAAATTCTGTTCACACCGGTTATGTTGCACAGTTACGTTATGTAATGCTCATATGCGTGCGTAACTTTTATATTTACTAAATGATTTTAGGTGTTGTTCGACTGAACTCCAAGACAAAATCTGCAACAGAATCGGATATCATAGAAGTAATAAAAAATTGGCTAGTTAGAAGTAAAGAACGCAGTAACAAGTTTCAATCAAAAAAGAAAACGGAAAACACTGTGTGTCAAACAGATTCCGTTTGTGAAACAGGCTCTGCTTGTGAAACAGGCTCCGTTTGTGAAACAGGCTCCGTTTCTGAGAAAGACCTTATTCAAGATTAAGATAATTATATGTATAACTTGCCGATATATATATATAATTATTTGTTTTACATTTATTACAAATTAAAAGTAAAATTTTAAGGTTTTAAATACTATTAATTTGATTGTTCTGCTTTTTTTTTTTTTTTTTTTTATAGTCAGGAAATTTGCCTAAACCAAACTTCGCCGTCCTGACCCCTGAGGGAGGGTCAGGAGGCTTTGTGGTGGATTCCCGCCCGTAGTATCCCAAGGGACTATCGGGCGGGGGACCGACCTAAAACCTGACTGAAGCCCCTGGTCGTATGGGTATTGTCCACCGCGGAACCGCGAAAGCATTACTTCACGGTGGACACCCGACCGGCGTCCTTAAGGTAGGACACATCCCCCGAGAGGATACTACAGGTATCCCCCCGGAAAGGACATTCCCTTGCCCCGAAAGGGCATCGGAGGGAGCCGGGCTACTAGCTCCCCCCGGACTTCCCTGGGTCGACGTGCAATGGGATCAGGGCCCCCACCCTTCACCCTGCCGAACCCGGTTAGTGAGACGGCCGCAGCCGCCCACTCCCACATGAAAACGTCACAAGACGTCACCAACTATACGTGGACAAACATATACACGTCCACGACATAAACCGAGTAAGGGCCACAGGCCCAGCCCTCTAGGGGCCAACATCAATTGGCACTATGGCCGACCACAATAAAAGGTGGGAGGGTTGTTACTCCCACCTATGAACGAAGGACAAAAACCAAGACAACATAGATCTGGCGCGGGTGAAGAGGCCGCGGAGTCACCTCTCGGCAACCTCCCCGGCACTCAATCACCCATCGCCGCAACCTACAACATAAACTTGGCGGGGCAGGGAGACCACGGAGTCGCCTTTCGGCAACCTCCCCAGAACTCCCCGCACCCACCGTTACTCTACTACAAACAGAGGACAAGACCAACACTAAACATCGGGGGCAGAACTGCAGCCCGGCACGGGGGAGCCACCTCTCCGCGACTTCCCCCGCCCCCGGCCACAGTCTACCCTCGTCCATTCCGGACTCTCAGGAGCCCCCCCATCGGGGCGCCCCGGAGTCTGCGCACGCTCTATTGGGGTAGTTTCCCTACCCCTTTGCTGCCTCTTGGGAGGGACACGCGATCTCGTGCATGCCGCCGATCCCATCCGGTGTCCTGCCGGTTTCCCTCGAGATGCACATGAGAAACAACGAGGGGGCGCCACACAATTGGCGGCCCTATGCCCCTCACCACCACACCTGTAGCAGAGGCCACTGCGATCAACATCGGCGCCACAAGAATTGGCCGAATGACCAAACTCGTGGCACCGATAACACTGCAGGGGGCGACGAGCCAGATGAGTCACATCCAGCATCGACCATCCCCCCGCCAATGCCAATTTCTTCCCGGCCACAAGCCTCCGCGCAGCCCCAGCCGGGCAGCGGACCCAGATTGTCCCGACATCCGACTTAGGGAACAATCGAATCTCCCCAGCCGTCAGCTCCGCAACACTGCAACCTCCAACCGAGGCGACCTCTTTGAGGATATCCTGCCTACTGAAGGACATCATCATCCCCTTCAATCTAATATCCTCCGTTCGAGAAGGACGACCAATCTTTACCACCCCAGTGGGTGGAAACACACCCCTCAGTTTGGACGCCAAATTGTCAGCTTTAACTGACGGGTCCTTGCCTTTAACTGACAGCAAAATGCTGCCAGTTACACCCCTACGCATGTGAAGGGAACTGATCTCCAGCTCCTTTACATCAATTTTAGACTTAGCCTCGGACAGAACCGAGGCATAAGTCTTTTCCCGTTCTCCCCCCCTAATCGTCAGTGATATCACTGACTCCGCAGGGAAAGGACGTATTGGGGTTTTCCTCTTTTTTTCCCCCCCTTGTACCACTTTTCCTTTCAGGATACCCCTTTCATCTTGCTGAGCCTCCTGTGGAATCCGCCCAGAACCGCGCCGACGACGTCTATCTCTCTTTTTGGAGGCTCTATGACCGGAGCCATCCGCCAAAACCTCCGCAGCAGCGGAGGAGGCAGAGACCCCAGGCACAGAGCCAAGCCTCGATGCAGCAACACCACCAACTGCACTCGCAGTAGGCGCACGCATGGGAACCACTCCCCCCAAAAGAGGAGGGGTCCCAGCACGCCCCGCTAGTTCCGCCCTAATGGCAGCCCTGACAAAAACCGATATGTCGTCCCTCAAGTCGCCGAAGCGACGATCAAAAAGAGACGACAAATCGGACACCACGATTGGGCGATCCTCCTCAGCCGCAGCCGCCGCAGACTCCCTCAACAAGCTCAGCGGAGATTTCTCCGCCGAGGACGAACGAGGCCTCTTCTTCGCTGCTCCCTTATCTTTAGAGCCCTTACTGAGGTAGTAGAACTCCTCGACATCCGGTATCGCAGCACGAACGAACGCCAGCTCCTCCGTCACGCGTTCCACCTCACGTTCCAGAGCCGAGATACGACCTCTCAAGCCCTGGTTCTCGCTTCGCAAGACGTCCATGCGAGGGTCAGCCTCCAAGGAGGTCCTCGCGACAACCTCATCGATGATGCCACTCAGCCTTCTTGAGGAGGCCAGGAGATCCTCAGCCATGAAGTCCTCAAGGCCAGGGAGTCCAGCCACCCTCTCCACCTGAGTGACAAATCCACCCGCAAGTTTCCGGAGCTCCACAGTGGTTACCCCCTGTAGCTCCGAACGATACACCGCGTCCGAGGGAGCAACATCTCTGCCAAGCGCTGCGAGAGTTGGCCCAAAAGAAGGGTCCAACATTCTACGCGCGTATGCCAGCCTAAGCTCCTCACGCTCCGCGGCCGCCAAACGCTCTTTGGCCTGTGCAAGACCCGCGTATTCACCCGTTGTCTTGGGGCGACCCCGCTTCTCCGCACCACACTTACCTGGAGGCTTCTTACGGGGGTACTGCTTTCTGCCCTCCAGCAGCCTCTTATCTCCAGGAGTCCAGGACTTATCCCGACGGCCTCCACTAACCTCGGGAGAACTCGGCGACGACAGGGACATGAAAGAGGGTTCTCCAACATCCCGATCCTCACCGCTACTGTCTCCTCTCACTTTCTCAGGTGAGGGAAGAGGCCGAATATCGTCACTATCCACCTCATACCCCTCCCCAGTCAGTGAGTCCGATGAGCTAATAGGCACCACCGGCTCAAAGAACTGGACACAAACATGACCGGCACAAAAGACCGACTCTCCACGCGAGCACTCCCGAAAGAAGGCATCCACGTACCACGACAGTACCTTGTATTCGGGCAACACAAGATACTTCCGCACATCACCCTCCAAAAGTACTCGGCGAATACGCGCAGCAAGTTCCTTCGGATCAACACTTCGATCACGAGTATCCCAGCTACGAGCTAGGTCGCGTAATCGTTCACGCACCGTGTCTTTTTCACTCCTCGGCACTGTAGCTGTCCTGTCTGCAGCCCCAGCCGGCAAAGCTGCAGACGACCTGTCGTACGATGACGACATGGAGGGAGCCAGGCCTACACCCCCCCCACGCCGGTTCCTGGTATCCGACTCCAGGACGTCAGTTGTCTTCTTATTGTCCATTCCCATCTGAAAAAGAAGAAGTTGGTTTTTTCTGTCGGGGGTTTTCCTTCCCCTTAGGAGGTTGCCTTACTCAGCTAACGGGGCCCCCCCCCCCGGGTGTTATGTCAGTGTTTTCCTTCACCTAGTGCAGTGGACAAGTCCTTTTTAGGGCCTGCACGCCCATCACACCCCGTTCATCCATCACCACACACTCCAGCTCGGGTACCTCGGGATTGCGACACCCGTACACTACAGGGATGAGTCTGTAGTGCCCCTGAGGGATGATTGTTCTGCTACTATATATATTATTTGCATTTATCATTTTTGTTTTTTTTTATTAGTGCACATTTATCAAAATTGCTTTTTGTTTTTATTTTAAAATTGAGTTCTTTTTATTTTAAAACTTCAAAACACAACAACGGTTGAAACAACGGTTTTTAATTGTATAGAATATATTATATATGTATGTATTAGAAATAACTTCATTGGATATCTGTACTATACATACATAATATGACATTTAAAATGTTTTTCGAAAATTATAATAAAAAATAAATGCTAAAAAATTATATTGATATACAAAAATATATGTATACAGTGAATATGTTTATTACATCCACTGTTTATATGTACATACATTTTCGTATATCCATATAATTTCTTTAGCATTTATTTTTTATGATATTCGAAAAACATTTTGTACGTCATATTATGTATATAGTACACGGATATCCAATGTCGAATAAAATTAGCTGGAATCTTGATATAATATATATATATATATATATATATATATCAGAAAGAAATATTTTTATTGGCTCTCAATATTAAAAATATAAATATGATGTTTTTTTTTTTTTAAATCGGCCAACAGAGCCAAAGCACGAAATATTAATTATTCGAAACTGTATCTCTTGGTTTGAAAAAAACATATTTATATTCTTAATATTGAGAGCCGATAAAAATATTTCTTTGTGATTTTATTCACGCCTTGGCCTAATCACGGCGTTATTTACTAACATCTACTAAAAGGCAAATGAAAAATATAGGATCGAAAGGGTCTGGATAGCTTAGTTGGTAAGAGCAGTCGCCCGGAAAGTGAAAGACGCGGGTTCGATTCCCGCTTCAGCGACTTTTCGGACCTATATTTTTCGCGCCTATTTCTCCATATGTAAGTTTCGAGATTAATTTATATATGGAACTTAGTGATCTCAAACCAAAAGATACAGTTCCGAATAATTAATTTTTCGTGCTTTGGCTCTGTTGACCGATTAAAAAAAAACATTATATATATATATATATATATGTATATATATATGTTATATATGTTATATATTATATATATATATTATATATATATTAAAAAACATTATATCGAAAAATGTATTGTAGAAGGAAGTTTAAACCGAAAAATGTATTGTAGCTCTCGGAGACTTTTTTGCAGATCGTTAAAATTTTGAAATTTTTAATACATTTTTTGTTTTTATTCTCCCAATTTTAGAAGGATACAACTTGGAAGGAAAATATTTTTGGATCCATGTTTATATAAAATGTTTTTTATTTTTACCTCTAAAGTATGCTCTTAAAATCTGTGACATAGTTTAGAAAATGTACTTTTTCAGATTTTCTTTCAGAAATCTTGTACTTTTTCATACATGTATTTTATCATGTTCAAGAGCGGCCGATACATTCGCGAATTATGTAAATTTTTTAAGATTATCATTATAAAATATTCGGTGCGGCGAACGGTCGTTTGTTGTTCTTTGCGCTGTATTTTTGTCCTCGTCAACTTTGTTGTTGTGTCAAAGTTATAAGTTAATAGCTAATAGAGCTAAGTGCTTATTGTTTCGTAAATATTCTAAATAAAAATTTGACAACTCGAAAATAATCAGGTAGACCGGCGTAAACATAACGCGCGCGAAGGCAGGACAACGACTTCCCTTTTTTCTGGTCTTTCGATTAGCTGTTTGTGCGTGTTTTTCCCGGGGCAAAACATCGAGACAAGACGTCGTGCGCGTGCGCGGCAAAAATAAAGAATCCTTTAAATAAAAAGCCAGAGTATCCACTAACTGCGCAAAACGTTTGCGAACGTTTGTAAACGTTACGAGCGCTTGTAAAACTAATAATAATATTATAATAATATAATAATAATGTAGTATCGGGACTCCTCTATAACGCGTAAGTGGGTGATGCGGAGAAGGTTGGGCAGAGGGCCTAGGTAGCTTAATGGTTAGAGCAGTCGCCCGGAAAGCGGAAGGTTCCGGGTTCGAGTCCCGGTCTAGTCACCCAAAGGCCCGATTCTTTTTCGCGGATCCTACTATAATATAATATAATAAAAATATATAATTTTGTAAGCGTTTGTGACGTTCACAAACATTTGCAAACATCTTGCGCGGTTGATAGATACCCGGCTTAAGGCCCCGAAGCGTCCACGCCAGATTTCTTGTTTTTCACCAAAACATGCACAAATCGTTTTCGGACAATTAACCGTGCTTTTTTTGTCGCTCGCAGAACGCAGACTTACACGCCGATCGCCTTTCGCGATTATTTCGGAGTCGCTCGTTTCGTAATCACTAAATCAGATTATTTACGTTTTTGTTACGTTTTTTCTTGTATTGGTAGATTAGAATAAGTTCATTGTTTGTTTTACAAAGTCAACCGCTTTTTTTACACTTGCATCCCTTCACTTTTTCCACGCCTATTTTTTTTTATTTTCCGGAAACAAAAATCCTTAAAATTTTTTAAATGTTTTTGGGATGAAAATGAGAATAGAAATTTTCACATCGTTTACTTTTTCACGAACCTTTTTTTTGTAAAATTTTCTATATACAATACTTACAACATTTCTGGATGTACCGAAAAAATATCCTGGATATAATGATAATGATGATTCAGAACTGCCTTCATATGCAAGAATTGCTAATTGATATATTTCTCTTTCTGCACATTCTCCAAGTCCTCGTACGTGTATCCAGTAATAACCCAAAGTTTGATTTGCACTTAAAATAAAATCAACACGTTCACCTACGCAATAAGAATAATAAATATATTTGTGTACGTAGTAAAAAAAGCAATACGCATGCACACATTCACACACCCGCGGCACATACGCGTGCACGCGCACATATGTATATAGGATGTCCATAAAATATATGCCCATTCGCTATATTTCGCAGTTACATGTATTTCGTGGTTTTTTAATAATTTTGAGCCGTTTCGAAAATATAGGGATGGGGATTTTATGGATACCTTATATTACATATATTGTATACATACAGGGTCTCAAAATTAGATTGACAAACTTCAAGTGGTTATAAAGGAAATGAAAACAAGCTAATTTTGTCAATAAACATTTTTGTAAATGTGTCATTTTGGTAGTAAAGTGATTTTTGAAATGAAGTGTAATAGATCTAATAAGTCTTTGTACATTAAAAATTCTTACAAAGAATAATTTATTTTTTAATTATAAGTAATAAACATTTGTTTTATTAATTATTTGTGATAATTGTGCATCTTAAAGGAGCTACCTCCGATTATCTTGACCTTGACATATGTTGTCAAGGTCATGACCCTGAGTACCCTCCAAAAGGTTTTAATCTGCGTTTGTAATTAATTACAAAATGATTAACAACTAGCGTTTCGGACCGCGCTTTGTGTGGTCCTCAAAGCCTTTTTAATCAAACCGCGGAAAGCGTGGTCCTCATATAGTAGCCTATATAAAACTTGGCCGATTTTCAGCTGACTCCGCCTAGCAACTCCCCTTGTCGCGCATCGTCTACAACCCGCTGGCGCCTCAGGAGCGTGTGATTTGAGAATATACGTGAAATAACTTTTTTTAATCTTTTTATTGCTTTTCTCCACTCTTTTCTCCTTATTTCTTTTTCTTCTCTCTCTCTTCTTCTTCCCTTTCCCCCTCCTCTTCTCTCAATTTTCTTACCACTCTCTCCTCTACTCCTCCTAATAGCTTCATAAAATATCCTCTCCACTCTTCCATCTCAATCTCCTCATTTATTCCCTTCTTCTTCCTCCTTTTCTTGTTCACTATTTCCCACACCTCTTTTTCTCTTTTTACTTCCGCCGCTTTTTTCTACCTCTCATTCTCCTCTCTTTTCTTTCTCTCACATAGCTTCTTATATTCTCCTCTTCTTCTTCTGTACTCCTCTCCTTCTCCCCCTTCTCTTCTCTACCTCCTCAGCTCCCCCTTCATCTCCCTTTTTTCTTCTCTACATTCTTCATCCCACCATCCTCTCTTCTCCGCCTTTCCTTCTTTCACTTCTTTCTCCGTTCAACAATTCTGAGATTGTGCTCTATTGCGAACTGAACGCTGTCGTTCTTTAAGTCGCCTTATTTGTTGTGGAACTGTTTCTCGTGTTCTTTTATCTACAACTTGTAACCGTTGTTCATCGAGACATTTTATTTGTTTCTCTTGCGTTTCCTGATCTCTACTGATTGTTGTGCGAAAATTTTAATTAACTAAACACAAAGATCTCTGTTATGTCGTTTTTCGTTTTCTTTTTAAAATAGTTTCCATTTTCTGCTTCATCAAACGCAATTTTCTCTCTTCAATGCTCTCTCGAGCATACCTCAAAGATCTTGCTAAGCTTATTTGATTCACACAAGCATCATGTTCCTCTTTGTTCTCATTGAGTCTATTTAATTCTTTTTTCCTCGCATCTTGAGTTTTTCTAGATAATTTAGTTTTTACTTTTGGCATTTTAAGCCTAGTCAAAGGTTACTATTATATTAGATCAATTAATTAAATTTAATTTGATCTTAAATTAAGATCAAGTATTTTAATATTGTATCAATTTTTAATTTATGATTTAAATAATTTATATTTTTAACATTAACAATTATATATCAATCTGTCTTTCAATATTATTTTTGTTAATTGTTTTTATTTAATAGATATTTATATTACGATGTCGTAATTCAGTTAAATATTATAGTAATGTAATCAATTATATAAATTTAAATAAATTAATTAAAAAACTTAAACCAATTATTTGATATGTAAACCCGTTATCAAAATAAAGTTTGATGTATTTATCGACGAAGTCTAAAATTTAAAAATTACTTCAGTTGAATGATTGGGTTTAACACAAATAAAATGAAACTTAAATCTGGTGTTACCTGTCGATAGCAGTATAGTCAACTCGATAGCATATATCAAAGAAGGAGATATGTACTTGAATTTTTCTATTATTTCCTTTCTTTTGTTTAACACCAATAAAGTATTTAAAGCTTTTAAATATTCTCGAGATATGTACTTGCATTTTTCTATTATTTTCTTTTTCTTGTTTAACACCAATAAAGTATTTAAAACTTTTAAATATTCTCTTTTAAATATCTTTTTAAATATCTTGTTTATATTTGAAATGAGTCTCAAACATCAATAATTGACATATAACAATTGACATAAATTGATAATTAGTATGTAAATCTAACCACATATTTATTACGTTATCAAATGCCATTATGTCTCAAATAAATAGTAAAAATCAAATTAAAAATTTTATAATAAAAGAAATGAATGAAATAGAAAGAGATACTGAAAATTATATAATGGAAGAAATGAATGAAAGAGAAAGAGAAACTAATGAAATATTAAGACAAATCAATGAATATCATAATGGTAAATATAAACAGTAATTAATTTTAATTAAACTGTTTCGAAACAACCGTTAATTTAATTTGGTAGTTGTTGAAACGAATGTCTGGATCCACCTTGAATAAGGTGCGAAACGAGGCTTAATATTCGAAGGATTAACGAATTAGATAAATTGGCAATTTGGAGATCCATATAGAATTTAAGTCACAAACACTTTATTTCATAATACAAGTCTTAACATAAATCGGTATAAACAAAATTCGTTAGTCGACCGGCAAGGTTCGTGATCGGCGGCAATGTTGACTCGGAGAGAATTTGTATTGGCGGTAAAGTCTTATTGTTTTCACTCGCCCTTGAGTTAAATTGTCGTGTTGACATGAAACGTAGGTTTCTGTTTCTTTCTCACGAGTGGCCGTCTCAAAGAATAAGAATAAGGAGTACGCGAGCGAGATAGAGTTAAAGGAGAGATTAATTTCACTAGAGAGAGGGAGAGAGATAGCAAAGAAAGTAGAATTAAACATTTGCAGACAAACCCGTGAGCTCTGGCCGAAACCGAAAATCCTTAGGAGACCAGAATCTTGTCCGTAGTGATGGGGGGTTTGTTGCAGACAATTGGAATTCAATCATTTCTTCTTGAATAAATGTAGTTTGATATCGCTTGATACCTCGGAGATGATATTCGCTTGATCTCTCTTCGAATTCTCTTCTACAAATTCCTCTCTTTAGCCTTTCAAAACTTGTCTCCTTTTATTTTTACGGCGCACAAAACAAGTGGCACACCTTCCGGGCTCCGAAACAACCGAAAAGAGAGTGAGTAATCCCACTCTCCCTCGATCCGCACGCTCTCGTATCTCCTTATACTTTCGGGGGGAAATCGTGTGATTGGTCGCGTTTCGCGTTTGTCCAAATTCATGCGATATTGGGTCACCTTTATGTACCTTAAAGCCGGAACGCGCGGGTACACTTGATTTCAAACATAAACTAATCT
This sequence comes from Nylanderia fulva, assembly GCF_048542155.1. NCBI lineage: Eukaryota > Metazoa > Arthropoda > Insecta > Hymenoptera > Formicidae > Nylanderia > Nylanderia fulva. The sequence goes on along the minus strand of NW_028190119.1, from coordinate 219,778 downwards.
TTTATTAATTTTATTTATTTGCATAATAAAAGAAATGAATAAAATAGAGAGTTATTGGCATAATAGAAGAATAATGAATGAAATAGAAAGAGCTAATGAAATAAATAAAACGAATAAAATAGAAAGTGTTGTTATTAATGAAACCAATGGATTAGAAGATAAATGTTTAACGATTAATGAAATATCAATAGAAATCAATGAATTTTATAATGGTAAATATGTATAAACAATAATTAATTTGAATTAAAATAATCTTTTACATGATGCCATAAATAATATTCTAACTTATAAATTAAAAATTTCAGTATTCGAAGATGAGTTTAATCAATTATTATTAGATGTGTTAGATCAATTCGAGAAAGAACAAAAAGAGCAAAAGAAGGAATGTAAAAAGAAAAGGTTTAAGAAAGAAAATGAAAAGCGTAAAGAAGAAAAAAAATGATAAGAGTGATAAGAATAATAAGAAATTAAAAAAAAATAAAAAATAAATTTAAAAAAAATTAAATTTATAATTTACTTTTAATTTTTTTTAATATTATTAATTTGTTGTATTTTCAAAAAATAAATATATTTTCTTATATGTATAAATATTTTTATTTAATATAAATGATATTAATAGCATTCCCAAAAAATTTGTAAAATTTTCAATTTGTTTTGTATTTAAATGTTAATTTGTATTTTCAAAAAATAAATGTATTTTCTTATATGTATAAATATATTTATTTAATAAAAATAATATTAATGGTATTCCCGAAAAATTTGATACTTTTGTCAAAATCGCTCAATAAACATATGTTTACGTGAGTGGGTGCGTGGGTAGACGAATAAAAATATATTACACAGTCTACAACATTCCCAAGATGGCATTCTCGAAAAATTTGTAAAATTTTGGTACAGATTGCGTAAAAATTGATCAATAAACGTGTGTTTACGTGGGTGGATAAAAATATGTTACACAGCCTATAACATTCCCAAGATGATAAAGAATCAACTCTTAAAATTGCATTTCAATCGGTCTACTTGTTTTAAAGATCATCGAGGACAAACAAACAAACTGACAAACTCTTTGTCTTTATATATTAGTACAGATTATATCGATAATAAATATCGGTTTGCGTTGTATACAGGTTTTATAGTTGGAACAGTAACAGTTAATTCGCAGTGAAATAAATAAAATATGAAATTCTATGCATTTCTCGCATTCAATTTCACAATCATTATTTGGCGGAATTTATTTTCAAAAAGACATTTCATGGTGAAAACTGATTAGATGCTTTCTTTGAAATAATGACAGTAAATATGCCGATGGGGGTAGATAGTCTCAATGACTTTGACCTCGACGTAGTATGTAGTCCGCAATAAGTATCACAAGGTTTTAGCAGTTGCTCCTTGTTTTGACATTGTGTTATGACATCATTTAATAGAGTGTACATAGCTTAGCAAAACTTATTTATGCGTAATAAAGTAAATGTTATGGACGGGGAAGCCCCTCCCCCGCCCACGCGTTGACTTTACTGTGTGTGTGTATGTGTGTGTGCGCGTGCACGTGCGTGCGTGCGTGTGTGTGTGTGTGTGTTGTATGTGTGTGTGATTGAAAACCGAAATTGAAAACCCATGTGGGACGTCGCTTTGCGTGAAAAAATATTTGCGTAATGTTTTATTTATTAGATTAATTTCGTGAATAACTTTGTAATTAATGACAAACATAGATTGAAACCTTTTACTTAAAATTATGACCTTGACAACATATGTCAAGGTCAAAATAATCGGAGATGGCTTCCCTAAAGTGCATAATTATCTTATTTGTTTATATTATAATTTCTTTCTTTCTTAATAACATCATAAAAATAAAATATATAAATTTTAACATTTTAAGGAAAGATATAAGTCGTTATGAGAGCCTATCGCGGATATATATGCGCGAAGACAACAAAAATTTAATTTTTCACCATCTTGTATATGTGCACGACGCTTGAAAGGAGGGTGTTAAAAAAGTGTTTAGCCCTCAAGTGCAAAGTGAATAGACGTTGAAAAATAATTGTTAAGATCCTCAGGTAAGAGGAAATGACAATTATTTGTCCGAGGAATGGTGGGAATATTGCTGGAAAATGTATTGATCTTCGAGTTTAAGTTTCTCCATATTAATGATTAGATTATTTTTTAAAATGGCAATATATGTTTCATAATTTATTATATCAATAAAATATAATTTTTCAACTTCTCCAGCACTCATAGCTTGATACTATCACAGAATCCGTGTTTCACGGTGGGTATTAAATAAATCGGATTTCACCATTTTCTCGCCACCCTGCGTCTTCCATCCAATCCAAAAATATTTTCAAATTAATAATCAAATATGTCAAGACCGCCAGAAAAATAAAAAATAAAAAATAATGCACAATCTCTTCTCGACCGTACTGGCAAATAATTTATTGATACTAATCACTACGTTTATAGTGGTATTGTTCTATAATTTTGTGGTTTAATTACTAATGACTTTGTATTTTTTAGTTCACTTGAAAAGGACTAAAAGCTATGGTCAAAACATGGTGATTAGTATCAATAAATTATTTGTCAGTATGAGAAGAGATTGTGTATTATATTTTGTTTTTAAATTATTATAATATTATTATAATTATTATTAATATTAATATTATTATTATTATGTATACATATATGCAGGGTGTTTATAAAATCTACTTTACCCTTTATATTTCATAAATGAGTCAAAATTTAAAAAAAAATGCGAAATACATGTTTATTATTTCAAGGAACTACTCTTAAAAAGGTGTCCCAGGGGAATTACATAAAAATTTCAAATATAACCTCCCGTATTGTATTATACCTTTTGAATATTGATATTGTATTATATCTTTTAAATTATAAAGAAATTTTTGGAGCGAACCGGAAGCTGATACTTTGACTCGTTCAGGAGTTATTTAGGGTCACAGTTCGAAAAAGACCAATTTCAAAAAAATCATTACTACCATTTACAAAATCCTTAAAGAAAGGTTCGAGATGTGAAAGTGTTTTTCTTTTTCAGTTTTTTACAAATTTAAATTTGTTTACTATTATTTGAAAAATGCTAATAAAATGTTCGAGGTGTGAAATTAAAATGTTCATCTTTTAACTTCTAGAAATTATAGATTTAACTTGTAAAGCAGTTCGAAAACTTTTAGGTTCAGTTTGAAAAAGAAATTCGAGCAACTTGTTAAATACGTTATAACATCACTTTTGAGAACTGGATAACGCACTCGAGATCATGGCTCAAGAAAGGAAAAAACACAGAACACTGTGCGTAATTAACAGACAACAACAAAAATTTACTAAAAATGAAAAAATTACAAGTGTGTCGTGGTGTGTAGATGTATGTATGTGTAGATGCGATAGCGATCGTAAACTTGGAGGACACAAAGTTCACGGCGGAAGAGTGAAAGTCGTACACCGTTTTTTAACTTGCTGCGCTTTACAAAATTTCGATAGTAGTAGTATAGTGGCAGGTATGGCCCGTCAAAACAAACCCCCACCACCGAACCCTCTGGCGCCGTGTCTTATCTTATCTTTGGTATGGCCTGTCAAAACAAACCCCCACCACCGGCCCTTCTGGCGTCGCGGCTTATCTTTCCCCCACCACCGGCGTCTGGTTTTTCCGAGTGCGGGTGTTGGGGGAAAAGGGTGTTGGGGGGGAAAAAAATGGCGACTGGCCCCGAAAGGTGGGGATGAGAATTTTTTTTTATTTTTTCTGATTTTCTCTGGATTTGAACCCGGGACCTTCGTGTTTCCGAGCAGGGTCCTAGTATGTTGAGCTAAACGAGATTTTACTAGTCTAAGGATTAGACGAGGTATTTAAGCTAAAGTTGCGTAGAGTACGGTATGGGGGTTCGGGAATACGAATGGCAAGGATAGCTCGTCGAATCAAATAGTCGATATTGGACGGGGGTGGGGTAAAAACATTTTGACCAAGAAAAGCGTCATGCGGTCGACCGGGAATCGGTGACAGGTAGTGGCTGACAATGCCGTAGGGTAATAAAAGAAAAAGAACACGCAAATATTTGTACAGGCGAGCATTCCAACTCGTGTCACGATAAAAAAAAATAATACATCATCGTAGATTAGAAAGAATGCTTATTGTTGAAAAGATGTCAGATAAAATTTTATTTTAAAATAACTCGCGGCTTAATGAAGGTGAACAGGAACATGCACGTTGAGGAAATTTCTGGAAAAAGGAAGTGAAAGAAAATCGAATAATGGTTTTAAAAGTACAAATATGGTTTATATTTAAAATATTTTTACAGAACAAAATTATTCACAAACATTTCAAGAAAATATTCGTCAAATAATTATTAACATTTACGTTTCGATATGATTGCATGTACAATTTGTTCGAAATAAAGTGAAATTATTTCTAAAAATATTATCTCAAAATATACATCGAGAAATGTTAAATCTTTCAGCTGGGTGCGTACATTACGTTCTATTTCCTTACTGTTACCTCTGATCGTGAGTTTCACGATACTGTTATTGATGCTACCGTTGACAGGGAAGATTTAACTGTATTTTAAATAAAAATTGTATGGTAGGGTATAGATGTCTCAACAAACTGGATAATATTATTAAAGCACAGAAAGATAAAACTAAACATCCATGCAATTCGAATGTGGTTTATAAGATCAGTTGCAATAATTGTAATGCATCTTATGTAGGCCAAACAAAGAGGCAATTGCAGACGCGAATAAAAGAACATAAAAATAATATTAGGTTGGACTCAACGAAACATTCAGTAATTTCTGAACACATAATAAATGAACATCATACTTTTAATTGGGACAATGTTAAGATTATGGACAACGAAAATAATTATTATAAAAGACTCATTTCTGAGATGCTACATATCAAGGAACAAAAAAATGGACTAAATTTAAACAAAGATACTGAGTTACTTAGCGAGTCGTATTTTGATATTTTGGATATATTGGCGAACAATAAATAATAATAGGACAAATAGGACATTAACGAGTAAAACATAGATATTAGATCATATATAAACACGCACGCTCTCCGATCAAGTAGAGTTTAAAATGAGCTGTCTTTCTGTATTGTTGTTTGTTAAGTGTCATCCTTAATAACTGTTAATAAGTAGCAAAATTGTCAAGAAGAACGATGATAGGTAAGCATACTACCAATTGTAGGGGATATATATTATAATTTGGACATACGTTGATCGGTAATTTTTTATTAATCGCAGCGCCTACGGTACGGGTTAATTTCTCGCATATTAACGATGAAATCATCCAAGATCTGAACAAAATCAGAGATCATATCGAGGCGAACATTGTTGGACAGGACGGATTGAAACACGCGTTAATTGCTCAAAAACTCTCGATTCTGAATAACCATAATTAAATTTCGATATCATATGAATTGTAAGAATTTATTTTTCAATAATTATACTGAAGAAGACCGCGTGCGGTCGAAACGTTTATAGAATGATTGTAATTTGCGTTAGTTTTAATATAATATAATGACTGTAGTTTATAATTTATACATGTAATAAATGGTAGTTGACTGAACATCTCGAATATTCAGCTCGATAAGTTGGCCTTATATTTATCACTTTGTTAACTGTATTTTGTTAATTAAATATCGAGCACATTTGTTGACATTAATTAAAATAAAATTTAGGCGATTTAAATTAGCGTTCACACAATCAACTATATTTTCTACACCTTGAAAAATCGTTCTCTGCATGACTATCGCAATGTTGTAAGTTTTACGTCTTTTCGCCTTCGGTCCGTTTGCGTTCGCATCCTCCGCAGTTTCGGAAGAAAGATCTTCTTGCTCGTTTTCACGATATGTTATTAGTATGGCTCTAGCACCATATGCGGTAGTGAAATTTATAATTATCTTGTTAAAGATGATCGAGCTCAAATTAATTTTATCACCGTTTAAGTAGTTCGACATTGTTTCCATCTTATTTTAATATACAGAAACGTTCAAATAGACGACTAAGAAAAATCAAATTTGCGGTTGGAATGAAGTAGAGATACTATGAGAGTTCTAACTCAGGGGCAATGAGGGGGGTGCGGGGCGGGGGGGGGGAATCGGTGGCGAGGGGGGTGACGTCACGCGGGGGAGGGGGTCTTATCAGTAGATAAGCTTATCTTTTGTTTATAAACATATCAGATAACCTGATAAGGGGATCATGTTACCTGATATATTTATAAACAAGATAAGATATGGGGATCATGTTACTTGATATGTTCATAAACAAGATAAGATAAGGGGATCATGTTACTTGATATGTTCATAAACAAAGATAAGATAAGATAAGCGGCGTCTTTGAGCGGTATCAAAGTTTTCATAAATTTTCTCCGAAGATAAGATAAAAATTCTGCGAATGGCTGCCGCATTTCGAGCGCCGACAATCAGGGGGAAGGGGGGGGGGGTTGCGTTTCTTCTCCTTATACGTTATCTGTATATTTCTAAGAAATATAATCAAATTCTAAGAAGGGCCACCGCTTGGCATACGCCGACAATCAAGGGGGTTGCGTTTCTTCCCCCATACGTTATCTGTATATTTCTAAGAAATATAATCAAATTTTAAGAAGGGCCACCGCTTGGCATGCGCCGACAATCAGTTCTCTGAAAATCTAAGATAATCAAATTTTAAGAAGGCCCACCGCTTGGCATACGCCGACAATCAAGGGGGTTGATACATGATCTATACGTATATTTCTAAGAAATATCAGCGGGTAAAGTTTCAGGGCGAACAAGTTGCTGCCTGCAACCTCGCCGCTTGCGACCTCGCTGCCTGCAATCTCACCGCTTGCGACATGTTTTTGCATGGGATTGTATATCACCCTCGCGGTACCTCCCCAATAAGCGGCGGTTCTTTATTGTTTATCTTAGGAAGAAATACCAGCGCCGATAACCAGCGGCTGCAGGAATTTATAAACAAAACAAGCGCCGAAAATTTACGTCATCTAAATTTTTCTCGTTCGTACGTTGACGAACAAAGGGATGATCGGGATATATAATGAGGACCGATGCCGCTGCCGGACCATAGTACCACTGGCGAGCGCATGCTTTCCTCAAGGAAAAAAATAGCTGTGAGAAAAAAGTTTAGTGTGCAAAGAAGTTTTTTTTGTAATAAGTGTGAAAAAGTGATAGACATTGAAAAAATGGAGAGCGCACCGCAAAATCATGCAGAGTGTCATGAGAAGGGGTGTTATAAGACTGCCGAGAGATGGTATAGACATCTCGAGGTATGCTGTCACAATGAAAAAAAAGATAACCCGTTTTGTAATAAACATGAAGCGGTGACTTCAATTGTACAATATGTACGAAATCGCGAACTTGGTGTGCGAAAACCGCATACAAGACGTGTAGCACAGTTCCTGGAAACGCATGAAGACATTGTAAGAGTGGCTGGTGATTTATCTAAATGCACCAGAACGTCTAAGCGACACAAGCGAGTCGCATGTTATCAACGTCGATACAAAAATTGTGTCGATTATTTCACTGTGGACAACTATGAATTTGGCTACATGGACATGCCTTCACCATCGGTGTCATGCAAAACACAATCATCCGAAAATGATTCTGACCAAGAAATGGAGGAGTCAGATAGGAGAGAACCGTCATCATCATCATCATCATCATCGCCAGATTTTTTGTCGGCAGCCTATTTATCTTTTCTGTGATAAAATAGGTGTACAATATATGCGAAGAGTATAGCAGTGTTTATGAGATAAGTTTTATCACGCGTGAAAGAGAGGATTGTAGTAAATGTGTCAAGACATATTTTCACGAGGTGTAAACAAAACAATAATCAACTGCTGCAGCGGCTGCTCTTTTACGACCGATCATCTTTCTTTCTGAGATAAGTTCGATCGCATGTGAAGCACAAAGGGCTGAACGAGATATATATTGAGGACCGATGCCACTGCCGGGTCATAGTACGGTGACATTCGCGAGCATAGTAGTGAGCGAGTAAATAGTTTTTTTTGTGATAAAAAAAATGGAGAACGCAGCGCGTAAGAGCGACAATGAGATGAAGGCGGTGGTCATCCCTGATGACGAGATGGAGGTGGTCGTCGTCCCGGATGACGAGATGGAGATCATAACCATCTCCGACGACGACGACAGTGACAGTGATGGTGCGGTGTACGACCCTGTGTACGACAGGGAGGTGAACAACGTCCTGGACGACATTGAGGAGATGGACATTGATATCGCACCCATTGAAGAAGAAGACGGCGATGACGATGACGATGACGATGACGATGACGATGACGATGACGATGACGATGAAGATGAAGATGACAATGACGACGGGTACGATAGTGACAACGCTGTCCAGGAGTCGGTGAGGTCCCGGATGTATGGCATACGCGCCACTGCATCCCTCGACGAGACAGCGAGGGTATGCACTGTGGCGTCGTATGTCATGGCGTTCGCCCTACCATGGGGGTCGATTAGGATCTGTATGCCCTGTTTCATGAGAAACAGGGGCAGATTCCTAAGCATCACAACCGTCGAGGGACACACAACATCGCGGTACATAAATGTACCCGAACTGCGTTGCGAGGATTGCCGGGAAAGACTATACGTGTTCTACCTGGCCAACGCTTGTCCCACATGTCAAGGACGTGAGTATATATAATATGTCAAAAATATATATATAATATGTCAAAAAAAATATATAAAATATTAAATTATTATATTTCTATGCACAGATGTCGAGTCCGATGACAGCGATGGGTGATGCGACCCCCCCTCTCTCTCACTGTCCCGTCAGGGCTGTAAGTATATTAAAATACCAAAAAAAAATCTATAAAATATTAAATTATTGTTATTATATTTCTATGTGTAGATGCCACTACCTCGAGCCGCCACATCTCTCTCTCTCTCGCTGCTCACTCGCCGTCACCGTATATTTTTTATATTTTTATATTTTTATATTTTTATATTTTTTATTTTACATATATTATTTTTTATTTTTTATTTACACGCACAGTAGAGAGGGTTTGGAGTCAATAAATACCGCGGAAGTGACGAACCGTGGGGTCCTTATCTCTTCTGTAACACATGCACAAGTACACGCACGCACACACACGTACATACACATACACATGAGGTGTAAATCCGACCGGCAACCTCCACGTGGTACACCTTGGGTAACGCCAATGCCGGCGGTAATGTAAAAATTATGAATAAAATATATTTATTATACAAAAATATTTATTATTTAAAAAAAAATGTTTCCCTTCTTCTTTCCTTATAGAAAAAAATATGTAAAAAACTAATGTAAAAACTAATGTAAAAAAAATATGAATAAAAAAGTAATGAATAAAAAAAATGTTTTTCCTCCTCTCCTTCACATCCCTCGCCGCAACATCTCTCTCTCTCGCAAAATCCAGGCTTGGATCTCTCTCGTTCACCGTCGCATCTCTCGCCGCCGCATCTCTCGCCGCAGGCCCGAGCCGCCGACTCTCTCGCCGCCGCATCTCTCGCGTCTTAATTCGCCGTCTCTCTCTCGCCGCGAGCTGCCGAATCTCTCTCTCTCGCCGCCACATCCGATCTCTCTCTTGCGCGCTGTCTCTTTCTTTTCTAGTGGTTGCTCTCTCGCAAAGTATGTAACGGGTGGCGCGCAAATAAAGTACACCATGATATATACATATAAGTATTTATTCATCTTATATTTAATACATAATTATATAGTTTTATTACATATTAAAAACTAAAGCCACCAGCTCGCAATCGACAAGTTGGTGCATGTTGAAGGCATTGCTAGCGCGTATCGCATTCGGCAATTCTCTCGCATTCGTTACAGTGGATGCAATATTGGAGAATTGAGTATGTTTGATATCAACCGTTGCGACGAGCCTCGTCAATCGATCGAACATTATTTCGATACATGAATCGAGCTCGAACATACGACGTAACGTCGATTCGACCATCATCATGCGCACGTCCGCCGATTCGAGACTTATGAGCTTGGTGTCGTTTATCTTGTGAAAACGTACTGTTAGCGGCCCGACACTTATGAAGTTATACACATCGTTGTTGGAGGAGGAGTCATTGTTCAGGTAATTGTGAATAGCGTGGCGTTGCTCGTAGAGTCCTTTCCACGTTTCGAGAGATAGTATTAGCTGTTTTCCCCGATGATCTCCTATGGCGATCTCCACGTAACTCGGCGGATCCACTCTGATGCCGATTTCGAGGAATTTGAATTCCGTGGTCGTCAATGCGTATCGTCTTCCAAGTATACGAACCGCACGAGGCTCCAGCGAAACGCTGTAAAAAATTAGGAAAAAGAAATTAAAACTAAAGTAGGAAAAAAGAAATTATAACTCATAAAAAAAAATATAGAATATAGAAAAAATATAAAATATATAAAATAGAAAAAGTTATACTTACTCGTCACATTTCTTCTCGCACGTTTCATCATGTCTCGGCATGTAGTAATTCATGCTGCTGCTTTTTTGGTGCAGAATATTTTTCTCGAGGGTATTAAAAAGTGAACCGTCAGTTAGAACGGTCAACGAAAGACTGATTGTATAATAAGGTACTAATAATCGAGTAACGGTCATTTTTAAAATATTAGGAGAAGGGGATTCTTAGAAATATATCTGGAGGGAAAGAACAAAGAGAAATATTTAAAATATTAGGAGAAGGGGATTCTTAGAAATATATCTGGAGGGAAAGACAAATTATTAAAAGTAGTGGGGGTAAAAGAAATTCTTAGAAAAACGATTGCGTGAGAAATATTTAAAATATTAGGAGAAGGGGATTCTTAGAAATATATATATCTGGTGAGGGAGAGAAATAACAAAGAAAATAGTATGTAAATAATATGTTTATTCAAAAAACGGATGATCGTCGGATCCAAGCCTGGATTTTGCGGCCGACCACCAATTAAATAATTTAAATACATTTTGTAACGCGCAATTTTTTACATGTTTATTACACCGTAGAGTATATGTGGGATCTAATTTATTTAATGCAGGCACATCTTCATATATGGCATCCAAGGTCTCAATCATGAAACCGCTGCACACATCGTCCACTATTTCGGCAAGCCACTCTCGCTTTTCGAGTCCTTTTACATACACGAGAGAGGACTCTTCCTCCTCGTCTTGTTCATTTATGCCATTGATAGCTGCCGTAATCAAGCGCTGAGCCATGCCGTATGGAACATTTCCATCCTCCCATTGCAAGCTGTGATGATGTTGAGTTAGCCACGAGGCCTGACGCCTTTCCGACTTTATAAGCACGCTCCATGGCACAGGGCATGCGAAGAAATAGTGTGACAGGATATATCCTCTTCTCAGGATTGCCGCTTCCTTTACGATAAATCGTTTGTTTAGTATAAATCCTTGCAGATCGACAAACGTTGGTGCGGACATGATCTCTTCGATGCGAGTCAGTCGAGAGGTATTACTTCACTAACATCAGACATCTCACATCATCTTGATTATGTATCCTCCTCCCCCTCTTTCACACGCGTATTTGTGTAAACATTTTTTAGGTGATTTTGCGCACAACGTTGGTCAACGGGTTGTACTGGATCACGCGATCATGCATGATGAGGCAGTACGCAGTGGTATTATTAGGTATATTCTCCTTACACTCAAATTCCAATCTCACATCCACCGTTGCGCTCTTGACCGATTCGTTTTGTCGAGAACAATCGATAATCACAAACGGACCGTTTTGTAAAAACCGCGTGATGGTGAGGCTCGGCTCGAGATACTCGTATCCGTAATAATTTTTGCAGAAACGCGCATACGTGTCATACAGAATCGACCATCTGTTTCTATCGAAATCCAGATTCATATCGTCGTACGGATAACATTCCGAGTTCAGATAGAGTTTCACGTTGGTTAATTTACAGTCGTCGAATCGACTCGTATCCTCGGACATGACATTTTTACGCCCTGTCTGCAGAGCAAAAATTACATATCGCGGCTTCTCCAGTTGAGTCGCGGTCTTAATGGCCCACGAATGCTTGGTCGTACGCTGCAATAGCGGAAATTCGTATAGATCCCACGAGCGGAAACCCATGCTGAGGTAACGTCCGCTTTCCAGAGCGCGCAGCATCGACAGCTTCTTAATCTCGCTCAACAACACGTGTGGCATTCGCCATTGTATCTTGAATATGTTGATCGCAGGCTCCAGTGCAGAATTTCCATACAGACAATTATTGTCGTTGCGCGATCGTATTAGGATCAACTCATGACGCGCATTAATAACAACGCGTTTGTAATCCTCGCAAAATCCCAGCAACATGTGCAGCGGCACACAAAAATTAAAGTATCCATTCACAGTAGTCGGGCTATCCCAGCCTGCATTTCGCATAATCACGCTTCTATCGGATGACATTGTTACATAGTTTTTCAGCAGACTTGTTATTCCCACATTCCTGTTGCGATCAATCTCCACACCATCGAGCTCATAGCGAATTTCGTCAAACATGAATGCGACGCAATTATTTCCCAGCATCACATTGGATCCCTCAATTGGATGGTTTATCTTTAGTTCTCCCTCGATATATAAGAAACTCTCATACGGCAATGTATATAAATCCTGTTGTTGTATGGGTATTCTTATCTCGTCGCTGTATCCAAATGTTGTGTTGGCAAACGGGTTGTATGTGTGAGTCTCAATCTTGACGATGCGATCGTCAAAGACTGGCTCTTCCTCGATGTTAAGAATCTCAGTCATTGTTCAGATGGCGCGCACCGCAAATCCCAAAGATTGTAAAAACGCAACGTTTGACGAGGTGAGTCTCTTCTTCGTAGTTGATTTGATATTAGCGAATGATGTTGCTGCTGGTCTGATTGTGTTCTTCGTGTCTTTATTCAACACGAGCATCCCGTCGCACGAGGGTAGCCCGCCGTCGTACGTGCAATCTAATTGTTATCTCTTCACCTCGAAAATCGAGCAATCGTCCCTCCTGATCAGTAACGCGTAACACTAAATCAGTAATGCTCCGTACGAAGACCGGCAGGTAAATGATCTGCGCCGGCGTTTCCGATATCTTATATCCTGGTGGTACCCTCGGTGAAAATTCATGTATCGTGTGAACGAGTTTATCGTTGCAGTATGCACCCGCGGTCACGTTACACTCTATGCGGATAATGTTCACGTTGATAATATTAATCGCCATGTTCGATTTGTGCCATTTTCGCGGTTGCAGTATACGATTCGAGAATCCCAGCAGCGATCCAATGTTGTTGGGCATGCTAAAGTTTACTCTGTAGGCACACTTGATCTCGCTTCTCATCGTATTGTAATTAGCGCGGAGCACGATTGGGTAATCTTCATCGTCGACACCTTTATCGCTAACAGCATTATGTTTTCGGGAAAGTGCGCGTTTCAAAAATTCATGTATCGCTTGCAGCTCGTACGATCCCTCGGGAATCGTAATTTCCGCATCGTCTTTGCCGTAGTAAAATTTATTATTCGAGGAATTCACATTCGATATAGTGTGATAAGTTTCAAAATCCGTCAGACCGAGCTCGTAGTCCGCGTCGCTCAAATCTATGGGCGGAAAGTAGGTCGCCGCGAGAACGCTACTCTTCCCAGTCAATGTTAGTGTTAGCGACATGTTGACAAAACTGAGTTAAATAACGCAATGTCAGTCTTTAAATTCGCTGCAAGTTGAACTAAAATTCAATCTCTCGGAGAAACTGCAAGCACAACTGTCCGCAGATACTCTGATCATACGTTTGATAAGAGGTGTAATTGTATTCCAATTTCGGCACATTTAAATATCGCACCAATTCCTCGGGTGGTCGAAGATTGCCAAAACTGTCGAAATAGATTGCGCGATTTCCTCTTTTAGCATACGCCACCCAATGAGTGCCAGGACCGTCTGTACTGTCTAGATTAACGATACCACTCTCATTTTCTCGCGCGCCATTTATCGGTAAATTATTGCGCATAAATACACCTCTAAAGTATGGAATGTGCATACGTTTTGCAAGTTGTAGCAATTGCACATTTGTAGTTACACCTTTCGGCATTTTTAACGTTTTTTTGACGTTTTTTTTTTTTCTTCGCTCCTCGTCCATATTTGTAAGGGGCGAGATACAGTCCGCGGCCTTCCATGGCGCGATTGTGGCGTAGTATCTCTTGCAACTGACGTTGCGCGGCTTTTCTGTCATTTACCGCTTTTGCTACGCCAGCCGCTCCGCCAACCAGGGATCCGAGCGCGCCCAGCATTGGTAAAATCGGCAAAAATCCGCCTCGTTTCGCTGCCGAAAGTACCCTCTTCTTCGTCTTCCTCTTTTTCGTTTTCAAGCCCATGCCGAGCTTCGTCTTGGCCTTCATCGCTGTCCAGACAACTGCGGCCGCGGCTCTCTCACCGAGACTCGAGTCTTTCGCGACGATACGAGTTTTTGCTTTCTCGGCGAGTACCTTATCCGCCGCGTGTCTCTCGGCGAGTTCGCTGCTCCGAGAGTACGCTATATCGTGTTCACGGCACGCCGCGTCCAATGGGTTGACACCTTGATCACCTCTAGCCAATCGCTTTTCCAAACGAGTTCCCGGGCCGCAAAATTGATAGCCGGGAATATGAAGCTCGACCGGAAGTGCGTTTATCGCACGATTTAATACACCTGTGCCTATTTTCGTTGACATCCGTTGCAATCTCTAGACGATTACTGAGCAAAGCGCGAGTCCGCACAGCTATAAATAGGCGGACGTTGGAGGTCAAATCGGGAGTGAGAAAATGAAATTCGTGCGACAACCTCTGACGATACGAGTGATGAATTACGACGACAGAGTACGCTGCAGCGTGAACGAAGGTGTGCGCAAACACGGTACGATGCTACCGACAACTATACGCGCGATCGTTTGCGGCCCCTCAAACTGCGGTAAAACCAACGTGTTGATAAGCCTGCTGGAAAGTCCGCACGGTGTGCGTTTCGAGAACGTGTACGTGTACTCTAAATCGCTGCAACAGCCGAAATATCGCTATTTGGAAGATTTATTGACGCCGATTGACGAAATCGGCTACTTTACATTCTCCAATAACAGTGACGTCATTCCACCGAGCGAGGCTTATCCAAATTCAATTTTTGTCTTTGATGACGTGGCATGCGACAAGCAAGATACGATAAGAGAGTACTTCTCAATGGGGCGCCACTCGAACATCGACTGCTTCTATCTCTGTCAGACATACGCGAGAATACCGAAACATCTTATACGCGACAACGCGAACCTGCTAATCCTGTTTAAACAGGACGCCTACCAATTTGAAGCACGTGTACAACGATCACGTGAATACCGACATGTCAGTATGAGGATTTCAGTAATTTATGTCGTACATGTTGGCAACAAAAGTATGGATTTCTAGTGATAGACAAAGACAGCTCGCTTTCGAACGGGCGATACAGAAAAGGATTTAACGAGTTCGCGATACCGCAGAGCCATTAGTCGTCGCCAACAATCCTCCCAGTCGAGAGAAACTCTAGAGAGAGTGCTGCCGACATGGCTGATAATATTCGCGAGCGTGAAAAGGTTGCCAAGGAGATTGCGAAGACGGCCGAATCGATCCGCAAGAAACACCGCGCTCTGAAGACCGGAAAGATCGATGATGATATCGCCGTCAAGACTCACTTTAAACCTATTATCGAGCCGCTACAAAAGATTGTCGACAACGCGACGATTTCGGTGAAAAACGAGCCTAACACCGACGACGATGACAATGTGAAGATCGAGACACGGTATGAGGGGGAAACACCGAAAAAGAGTAAACATAAAACCATCAAGCGATATAAAGAGGAGGAGGAGGAGACATTGAAAAAAAGAAAATATGATATTTTGAAGCCATTGGACGCTTCATTGCCGACAACATCTACACCGAAAAACGCACAACCTGTGATACCCAAAACACTCGTAGACGAAAATGTTTTCGAAACCACGCGTAACCCGCCCGAAATATCCTTTCGACACTGGTTAAGATCGTTGGAAGGTCGACAAATGATGCGAAAGGATTGGGGGCCATTAGGACAAAAGTATATGGACGCTCTCCTCGGTGCTGATGAGAAGAAAGAAATTGATAATGTATACGGAGTCTACTTCGGCGAGAAATGAAATGCGGCTCGGCAGCAAGCGATTCGCGATTGACAAAGATGACAATATAATCATAGGCGACACGCGGTATATTGGAACGCCCGGATTGTACGAGTTGATCTTCAAGAAAAGACCTGATTACCAGGAGGATGATTTGCAAAAATACAAGCGCATATTATTGGCGACAAATGCGCATAAACGCAATTTTGATGTGCAAGGCCGTGTGAAGAGTAGCAAGGGGGACAAGTACAAATATATAATCGCACCGTTGACGCGGGTGGAATCGGACGACCCAAAATCTGGCATGGGAATGCCTCGCGCTATGACGCTAACCAACAATAAGATTGATTACGTGCACTGGGACGACCCCAACGAGCTAGTGGATCGCCTACGATTGCTCGATGCTTCGCACCAAGCTGGCAACAACGCGCATGACAACGAGATCTTGTCGATTATCGAGGAACTGCGGGAAGCGGGCATTATTATAAATTAAACAAGGTTCCCGACAATCTATTCAGTTCATCGTGTGACACTTTACAAAGCATTGAAAAAATGTCTATCAATAAATTTGGATTATTCGAGAGGAGAAATGATGCAACCCCTGGCACAAACGATCAATGGTATAGATTGATTAGAAAATGCGTGCGCAAAAACGCTCTGCATCGCGTCGCTGCAGATTATGACGCGAGATCGCGCAAGATTCGCCGTGTAGCGCAACCTGAGGCGGATACCGATGTCGTCAACAAATTGTACCTGGAAGAGTGCTTTAAAACATTGATGATCCAACAGAAAGAGTCAGATGAGAAGCTGGCTGCGTTAGAGAAGGATGTACGAGCGTTGGAAACTGCGATAAAAGAGCTTCTGCAGTGCGCCAAACACTACCTCAGACATCTAATGAGCGGTTGGCTCAGAAACGTCTATCAAACAGTTGTGAAACGTCTAGAAAGGATTCTCGAGTGGTTGCAAACAATTGTTGAACAGCTACGAAGGATTATTAGCGTGCTACCAAACAACAATGAGTGGCATCAGTGACCGACCTGGAAGCAGCAGTGAACGACCCGGAAGCAGCAGTGAACGACCTGGAAACGGTGGTGAACGCGACCGCTACGATCGAGGTTACGATCATGTCAAACAGGGTTGCGAACGAGGCTACGAACAAGTCCTTAAAGGTTACATAAAAGGCTATCAACAACTCAGTAAGGGTTGCGAACAGGTCAGGGACGGCTGCGAACGGGCCAAGGCGGGCTACGAACGTATCAGAAACGACTTGGGACGAGGCTGTGATCGAGTCAGGAACGATTTTCGAATGGGCCAAGGACGTGAGTAAACGAACGTGAAAGAACCCGAAACAACGTGATACGAACGTGAAAAAACACCGAAACAACGAGGCACGAAACCGAAACAACGAGGCACGAACCCGAAACAACGAGAATCTAACCCAAAAAAAACCCGAAAGAACGCAAAAGAACGAGGCGCGAACCCGAAAGAACGAGAATCTAACCCAAAAAAAACCCGAAAGAACGCAAAAGAACGAGGCGCGAACCCGAAACAACGAGAATTTAACCCGAAACAACGAGGCACGAACCCGAAAGAACGAGGCACGAACCCGAAAGAACCCGAAAGAACCCGAAAGAACGAGAATTAACCCGAAACAACGAGAATTTAACCCAAAAGAACGCAAAAGAACGAGGCGCGAACCCGAAAGAACGCAAAAGAACGAGAATGAATAGTGAAAATAACAACGAGCAACATAGTTTGGAGAGACGGCAGTTGGTAAACGAGTTGCACGCGTCAGCGAGAAAAAATTTCCCTCGAAGACATGTCATAGTGCGAGGATACGATGATTTGTGGCAAGCCGACATTGTCGAGATGCGTCCATACTCCCGTTTTCAACAGAGGTTACCACTACATACTCACCAGTCATCGATGTGTTGAGCAAGTATGCGTGGGCTGTACCACTCAAGAGTAAAGGAGGAAGCGAGACAGCTGACGCAATCGCCAAGATAATTCGGGATAGCAAGAGATGCCCGAAAAACATGCAAACCGATAACGGAAAGGAATTTTACAACGCCGATGTGCAACGACTTATGCGAAGACATGACATTAATCACTATTCTACATATTCGATATTGAAGGCGTCGGTCGTCGAACGATTCAATCGCACGCTAAAGAACGACATGTGGAAGATGTTTACGCTGAATGGTACTTACAAGTGGTTCGACATGCTGCCACGTCTCGTATCAGATTACAACGGACGCAAGCATCGAACGATTGGTATGCGACCCGCCGACGTTACCCCCCGCGATCGCCGAAAGACTCTTGGCTACCGTGTACAATCGTGTAAAAATCGCGGGCCCGGCAAAGTTCAAAGTAGGTGATCAGGTACGCGTCAGCAAGTACAAACAACTTTTCGAGAAGGGATACACGCCAAATTGGACAACCGAGGTGTTTAAGATTGTTAAAGTGCAGCATACTAATCCCGTAACATATCTACTCGAGGATTATCGCAAGACATCTATCGCTGGAGCGTTTTACGAGCATGAGCTGCATCGTGCAAATTATCCGGATGTGTACCTCGTGGAGAAAATATTGCGCAGGAGGGGTGACGAGGTTTATGTGAAATGGCTGGGATTCGACAGTTCGCACAACTCTTGGATACATAAAAACAATGTTATTTAATGCGCATCATATTTTATTCAACAATTTATAAAATACATATATAGTGTACAACATATATGAAAATATATGCATAACAAAAAAAATATATAATCCCTTATTAATACATCCTTACAATATATAAATATTATATATATGAAATACACATATAATAAATATAAAAAATATAATAATATAATATAAAAATAATAAATATAAAAATATAATAATAAATATAATAAATATATACAATTAAAAGTATCAACGGCTAATAAGAGCCAAATTATAATTAACAAACTAAACAAATATCTTAATATTTAAACTCAAAGAGGGGAATAAAGATGTAGTTATTCTTGATAATTATTTGTTTATTTAAATCTACGTTTCGGCTCCACACTTTGGGCCATCTTCAGGACTAAAAAACAAAATATATATATAATAAAACAAAAAGCATAAAAAAGTACTACGCACCGACAAGAAAAAGACCGTACATACAATTAATAAAATTTTAAAGAAAGCCTCTCCACTCGTGTACCAGTCATCCTCGCAAGCTATTCTCAGACCTCATGTTTGGCAGTTAAGACAGCTATCGATTCCTGTCGAGTGAGTTTTTTTACTGGATGGGGTGGTTATTCTCCATCACTATTTAATCAACAAGAATTCACTGTCACTGATGTTGTAAAGTGATTGGAAACCAAGTAAAATTTCTTTGGTTTTAACTCACCAGACAACGAAAGACTCTAAAAGACGTTCGGGAACACGCAATGGATACATTAGACTGTACAAAGAACTGAGAACTCGGTCACAATATTTCAAACATACAAAAGAACACCGAGGCAAGCACCTTGAAACAATCATATGTAGAAGTAAATAGAAAGAACATAACTATATATAGGCATGAATTATCAAAATAACAACAATAAAATGATCAAGATATAAAAATTAAAATGTCCATATATAATGTGATGTAACAATGTCCAAAAATAAAATTTTAAATAGACAACCATAAATAATGTAAAAGTCAACCAAATAAAACCAACCCAAATGTCAATAATATAGATTATGTGTAATGTAACTAAATTAATAATTTAAAAAACTAAATTAGCATTGCTGTAATTAGAAATTAAATTACTTACACTACAAATTAGAGATTAAAGATTAATAAATGATCAAAAATACTAAAAGAATTAAGAAAATTCAATTAACATTGGTAAGATTAAAGTTCAAATTAATTAAAAACGCAAGTTAGAAATTAAAAATTAATAAGTGATCAAATTGCTAAAATATCAAATGAAAATTAGACATTACATTTAAAAAATAAAAATAAATTAAGTTATATTCAGTGAAAAAATATTTTGTATGAAAATAAGAAAAAATAGTTTATTTTATATATAAATAGGAAATCTCAGTCCAATTAAGAAAGCTCTTTACTATTTAAAAAAACGGTGTGTAAGCTTCGCTTAGGCGCTCAGTGTCCTCCTGCAGGTTCAAACCATTTGCCTGTCTTTTTATACAATCATCTCCGACACCAGTCTCTTCCCCAGATAACGCTCCTTATCCAAAACCTCAACATTTTCCCAATCGAATTCGTGGTTTAGCAATCTATGATCTGTGATCACTGACTTTTGGGAAGTATTTCTGGTAATGTGTTTTTTTATGTTCACCAACACGCGTTTTCAAAAGTCTCCCCGTCTGACCCACGTAAGATGCATCGCAAATCGTTACATTTAATCTTATATACAACATTCTTACGCAAATCACTAGAAACTTTGTCTTTTGTACCTTAATGTAACGACTGAGCTTATTGATCCCTGTATAAGACATTTTTGTATTTAGATCCTGGGTTGCTTGTTTGAAATGAGATGAAATGTTCGATATATAAGGTATGTTAAAAAATGAGCTCGTTTCATTGTCCATTGTATTATTTTTGTCAACCGCAAATATTGTGTTGTTTTTATTTTTATTTTTATTTAGTCTAGTCTGAAACAATAAAGCCAGTCGCTCTCTAACTATGCGAAAAATGATTTCTAGCGGATAACCGTTGTTCAATAAGATGTTGGTGACTAATTCAAAATTTTTCTGTTGAAATCTTGGATGAGAAAGCATGCATACTCTGTCAACTAATCCTATTACGGTGCCTCTTTTTTGGCAAAAGGGATGCTGCGACTCAAAATTAAGATATCTCTCCCTGAAAAGGTATCTTTATGAAACCAATCAATTCTAAGGTTCCATTGTTATTTCCAGATCTTGTAAGGTGATATCGGCCAAGACAGGTGACAGAGGGGAGCCATGGGTGTGCCAAAAGTTTGCTGGTAGCAAACATTATCAAATGTAAAAAAACGTAGAATTAAGAATAAAACGGACTGCCAATAAAAATTCATCTTTAGGGATTGCACAATTTAATTTTATAAAATCCCACCTTTTCTCAATCCCAGCTAATGCCAATTCTGATGGAACATTAGTAAAAAGAGATATTACATCCAAGGAAATTAATTTATAATTCTCCTCAACACATAATCCATTCAATCTATCTACTAAATGAAAACTGTTGTCAACATAACTACGAGTATTAGTTTTGGGGAGTGACTTATAGATTATATCGTGTAAAAATCTTGCTAAATCATGAAGAGGAGTATCCACCAAGAGACGATAATACGGAAAGGGCAGTCCGGTTTATGTATTTTTGGCAACCCATAAGCTCTCGGTAGTATGCCGTCTGCAATTAAGAGATTTATACTGGGTCTCGGAGATGTACTTCTTGTTCTTCCACCTGACGAGAAGAGAATGCAGATCATGAATTACCTTTTGGTTGGATCTTTATTAACTTTTAAGTAGGTATTGGTATTGTTTAATATACTGTTCATTTTTGATAAATAAACTTCTTTATCAATTGCCATTGTAACATTTGCCTTTATCAGCCTTTGTGAAAATGATATAGGATTGTCTTTAATAAACTTATTAGTTATAAGAGCAGATCGAATCAAAAATTTTTCATTTTCTGTCAAATGAATAGTATTATTAGAAAACTTATTTATAATTGTAATGGATCTATTTCTCACTGCGGATCGAATATTAAGAGGTAGTTTGAAGATGTTATTTTTCGACATTTTTTATTAGATCTATAATCGCGTTATTTTTATTAATAATGGGTAGACTAAAATTCTCTCCCAGTTATAAAAGACATTGTACATCAAGTGGAATGTCAAAAGACGAGATGTTAACAAATTTTTTATTTCTTTAAGCGGATTTGTTGGAACATTAAATTTTGAAGGATCTAACTCGATTTCATATAACGAAGAAAGAGAGGAAGACTCAAAAGAAGTATGTGAATAATGGGTTCTTGTTATTACTTTGTTCAATTTATCTACATTCAACCCAAGACTTATCGATGGTTTAGGTTTATATTAATAAATGTAATAAATATAATAAATATAAATTTAACGTATAAGACGGGCAACAAGAGCCAAATCGCGGATGACAATGCGTTATCCTAACGAAACTAAATCATTTTTCGTTAGAATTAAATACCGGTGCACAAGGCACCAAATTTTTACTTGGACACGGCCAAGATTTTAAATATGAAATAATTTATTTTCCGTAGGGGGGTTAAAGGGGTATTGAAATTAAATCTCAAAATATGAGTTATTTCATATTTAAAATCTTGGCCGTGTCCAAGTAAAAATTTGGTGCCTTGTGCACCGGTATTTAATTCTAACGAAAAATTATTTAGTTTCGTTAGGATAACGCATTGTCATCCGCGATTTGGCTCTTGTTGCCCGTCTTATACGTTAAATTTATATTTATATTACAGAGCCTTGTTAAAACTCTTATATTTGATACACGCTGGCTTAAAAAATGCGTTTGTTTACCAACATTAATATATATAACAGAGAAAAGTATAGAATCGAAAGGATCTGAATAGCTCAGCTGGAAGAGCAGTCGCCCGGCAAGCGAAAGGTCTCGGGTTCGATTCCCGATTCAGCGATTT
Organism: Nylanderia fulva; assembly: GCF_048542155.1. NCBI lineage: Eukaryota > Metazoa > Arthropoda > Insecta > Hymenoptera > Formicidae > Nylanderia > Nylanderia fulva. The sequence goes on along the minus strand of NW_028190119.1, from coordinate 197,049 downwards.
TCGGATCTATATTTTTCTCTTGCATTCATTTATTTATTTTCCGTAGGGGGGTTAAAGGGGTATTGAAATTAAATCTCAAAATATGAGATTATTTCATATTTAAAATCTTGTCCGTGTCCAAGTTAAAATTTGGTTCCTTGTGCACCGGTATTTAATTCTAACGAAAAAATGATTTAGTTTCATTAGGATAACGCATTGTCATCCGCGATTTGGCTCTTGTTGCCCGTCTTATACGTTAAATTTATATTTATATTACAGAGCCTTGTTAAAACTCTTAAATATAATAAATATAATAAATATAATAAATATAATTTACAGCGGTATATTCGGTAATGTCCCCACGGTAAGGTGTCGGTCGAATCAGGTACGACATACCGCTTGTCATCGTAGGGACTTCGAGCAATTTTCGTCTCGCTGATGGTATACACTTTATGCAATTTCGATCTTATACACGACTGCTGTCGCGTCATTTTAATCTCGTCATTAAGGCAAGCGCGTACAATCGTCGAATGTTATCATTCTCGCGACGACATTACTTTTCACACCTTTTGCCTTCTTCGTGTCCTTTTTACTACCCACCCTCACCGCGTACATTTTTGCTCTAAGCCCGACGAATTCGGTCATTATCGCGCTGTATTCTCGTCCTTCATCAGACCCGGCACCTTTTTATTCGCGAGCGGTATACCGTACGCATTATTTGTAGCGTAATCGCTTGTATCAATCTGGCGATATCGCGTTTCAAATTTTCATAGATGTTTTCGCATTTAATTTGATAAATTAGACTGTCTGTGTCAGTGTACATTACCCAGCATTTGTCACGATAAAGCAGTAACATCCCAGCAAACACCGATATATAATTGTTACATTGCTATAATAAAACGGAATATAACAGGTAATATAACGTGTACGTTACATGTAACATCCATGTTAGTTGTAATTTCCCACTCATAGATGTAACATTTTAATATAACATATTACATTGTAGTTATATTGTAATTATATACCAAATAGCACATTGATGTATTGATAAGTCAGTGCTATCTTGAGATATAATGACAATATAACTACAATGTAATATATGTAATATTAAAAATGTTACATCTATGAGTGGGAAATTACAACTAACATACGTTACATGTACATGCTTAAGTATATAACATTTATATACTGTGTTTGCTGGGATGTATTCATGGTGAAATTCATAAAGACATATTTTCGATATGTCGAGTATGCACATGCCGACATAGATTGATTTATAGATTTTAACTTCGAGGTTGCGTAATTCTACGGCAACCAATTTTTCCAAAAATATGCTTCTACTATGAAAATTTGGCTTCGCGATCATTGCCTCCGCGCCGGATTGTCCGTCCCACTTTGTTATTAGTTTTACGTCCACATGATTGCGCACATTTTCCATCATCTTGCCAAATACCGCATTATTCATTAATTTATATAAATTTTTTTCAAAATCGTTTTTCGTTCTAAACTATGTGTTGAGTTCGATGTATTTTCGAAGCCACGCTGACTGTGTGAATTGTAGTATGCGGTATATTTTTGTTATATGTAGCCCGTGGCGCGTGCACTGCTGCAGATTACGATAGTGTATGACGTAGCGCTTCTTATCGTAAAGCGTTGCGAGGAGTTTATACTCCCGGGCGGCTTATCGCGCGTCGGGTAAAACGGTAGGTCAATGTGCGCATCATGAAGATGCTGCGGATACTCTAAATCTACTTCGAGAATATAACCTGTAGGCGAATCTTGCGCGATAGATGTTACGTCGAAATTCGACACATCGTCGTCGACCTATTGAAAATCAGCATACGGCAATTGCTGTCACATTGCCCATCCGTACAAATTATTCACATCAAAATTCATGAGGTAGGATGAAGGTTTCGATGGGTCGTACGATTGCATGTACTTGTTATTAGCATGCGCGTATCTATTGGAACATTGACTAAGACCGCCGCATATACCCCGTTCGATAAACATTACTATGTCAATGTCGGTTAATAATTCGAATGTAATGTTACGTTCAGACTCAAGAAAGGAAGAATCAGAGGAAGGACGTAACTACTTTTTTTTGTCGAACGACGCCGAACGGTGCATCTGTCCGACCCGAACAAACGTGCGAAGGCCCAAATAGGTCAACAACCGAGCAGGTCATTATTACTCTATTTTAAAAAGTCGTCGGAGATCTTTTTTCAGCAAGAGAATTTAATCTCTTTTGCTCGGGATGGGACCTTGTGCGACTTCTGGTTTGGGAAGGAACGAGAGTGGGATTTTTTATTCAATTAATTATATAGAGCTAAATTCATAATTAGAGATTAGAAATAAATTGATACAAAGTTTCGCTCGTATATTGAAAAACAAAAAGTGATAAATGCAAGGCCAACTTATCGAGCTGAATATTCGAGTTGTTCAATCAAATAATATTTATTTCATGTATAAATTATTAGGTTACAATCATTGAATATTAAAACTAACGCAAAAATACAGTCATTCTAAAATAAATGTTTCAATCGCACGCGGTCTTCTTCAATATATTATTAAAATATAAAATTATAAAAAAATTTATATAATGTCGAAAATTAATTTTAGTTCTTCAGAGTCGAAAGTTTATAAGCAGTTAACGCGTGTTTTAATCCATCATGTGTAGGAAAAATGTCGAACCAATGTTCGCCTCGATATGATCTTTGATTTTGATTCAGATCTCGAAAAGTTTCGTCGTTAATAAGCGAGAAATTAAAACGTTCCGTAGGCGCTGCGATTAATAAAAAATTAACGATTAACGTATATCGAAATTACAATATATATCCCCAACAATTAGCAATATGCTTACCTAACATCGTCCTTCTTGACAATTTTAAACCACGTTTTAAAAAAGTTATTGAAGATGACACACGATAAACCAACAATATAAAAAGACAGCTTATTTTAAACTCTACTTGATCGGAGAGTGTGAGTGTTTATATATGATCTAATACCTATGTTTAAACCGTTAATGTCCCATTTGTCTTGTTATTATTTATTGTTCGCTAATTTATTCAAAATATCAAAATACGACTTGCTAAGTAACTCAGTATCTTTGTTTAAATTTAGCCCATTTTTTTGTTCTTTAATATGTAGCATCTCAGAAATGAGTCTTTTATAGTAATTATTTTCGTTGTCCAGAATCTTTACATTATCCCAATTAAATGTATGGTGTTCATTTCTTATGTGTTCCGAAATTACTGAATATTTTGTTGAGTCCAACCTGATATTATTTTTATGTTCTTTTAGTCTCGTCTGTAATTGCCTCTTCGTTTGGCCTACATAAGATGCATTACAATTATTGCAACTGATCTTATAAACCACATTCGAATTGCATGGATGTTTAGTTTTATCTTTCTGTGCTTTAATAATATTATCAAGTTTGTTGAGACATCTATATCCTACAATACACTCTGTATTTTTTACCGAGAAAACAATCATTTCTGAGATCCTATTTATATACGGAATGACAAAGAATTTTTTATTAACTGAATCCTTTTCTATAATTTCTGTTCTTTCTATGTTAGCTTGTCTCTCTATAATGCTTTTTTTAGATATGATGTGTTCTATCCGACGATTAATTTTGTTAAAGATCAGATCAAGAGGGTAACCATTGCTTATGAGTATATTAATGATTAACTCCAAATTTTTATTGAAAAATTGTGGGTGTGATAACAACAGACATCTGTCTACAAGGTTATATATTATTCTAATTTTGTGGCATAATGGGTGGTTTGAATAAAATGATAAAGTCCTTCCTGAGAAGGTTTCTTTTGATACCAGTCTATGTATATTGTGTTATTAATAATTTTAAGTAATAAATCTAAAAAATTCAAGGTACAATTAACCTCTTGTTCCACCGTGAATTTAAGTCTATCATGATAGTTATTAAAATTTAAAAAAAGGTAAATATTGTAGGCCAACTAAACGAGCAATTAAATAAGATCTAAAAATTTATTAATAATTAAATAATTAAATTCTCATTCCGTTAGAGAAACAATATACAGCGTAAACGTTTCGACTGCACTACAGTCTTTTTCAATACGTAAAAATCAAATATTAAAATACAAACAATAATAAGAATACTTTTAAGTCAGCTCTTTAATTTTTAAAACTACAATCTGCACTTCATTCCTCTCGACCAATAGAGCCAAACGCGATGTTATTGCGACAATTAAAAAAGATAGAAAATTTGGAAACTAAGGAATTTGAATCCTATGGTTGGGATCTCAAAAATTCCCCTTGTTCCTTCTCTTAACATCCCCTGTAAAAAAATAGCCAAAAAAAATATTGGTCCGAAAGTCGGCTGAAAAATTGTCGGCTTCCCGATTCAGCCGACTTTCGGACCAATATTTTTCTCGCCTATTTCTTTACAGGGGATGTTAAGAGAAGGAACAAGGGGAATTTTTGAGATCCCAACCATAGGATTCAAATTCCTTAGTTTGCAAATTTTCTATCTTTCTTAATTGTCGCAATAACATCGCGTTTGGCTCTATTGGTCGAGAGGAATGAAGTGCAGATTGTGGTATTAAAATACAAAGTTAAATATTAAAATACAAAGTTGGTTAAACATTAAAATACAAAGTTAAACGATTCTTCGCTGATGACCAATAGATGAGTAAGCCGATTGGTCTGAGATTCCAAGTTTTGCGATATTTAATCATGCTGTGAATATTTTACGCGAATTAAATTAATATCAGATAAAATTAAAAAATCTTTCAACTTACATTATTGTTTTAACAAGTTCTTCTTCTCGACATTTCAAGTGTGTTACGAAGTTTAAATAACAAATGTCGAGGTAGAGAGTGTGATGTATTTATTTATTACCAATGTTTTTTCTAAACTATGATTCAGCTAATTTTTTAAGTATGTCAAAATAGCTACTGTCTAGCAATTCGGTGTCTCTGTTTAAATTAATTCCATTTTTCTGTTCTTTAATGTAGATTATTTCAGATATTTATTAAAATTCAGAAAAATCAGATAGTTATTAAAATTATTAACTATCTGAGTCATATTAGTCATAGAAGTGGCCAGTATTATGTCATCTACATAACGGAAATAGAACAAACATTTTAAATTTAACGCTTTAAGAACTGTATCCTCAAGATCTTGCATAACCAGGTCAGCTATAATTGGTGATAACGGAGACCCCATAGGGGTCCCAATAATAGTTTTGAGTTGTACAGCATGTTGTCTGGTAAAAAGATTGATGAGAACGATAAGATGTTTTCTTTAGATGTGGTTTCTTTATTTACGAACGTATCTCTAGATCTTGCGATTAACGGTATTAATGGTAGATGAGATCACATTGAAATAAATACTAGAATACCGAAAAGCAAATTTTTATGTGGTATAAAATTCATATTGACTTCTACATATTTTACATTTAATGACATAATTTATAAACAGACTTTTGGGACCCGTTATCACCAATAAAATTTTTAAATAAAAATTTTATACATAAGAAATATTAAATTTACAGACATTAATCCTACGCAAAACGTACATGAAGGTGCGTGTGAGTGTGCGTGCGTGCGTGCATGTGATTCGCGGGTGATACATGAGTACGGAGGTCTTCAATCGGGATAACGAAGGAGAGAGTAAATGTAAAAAGGTATTAATATCCCGATTGAGTATTACAATAAGAGCTTAATAATAATAATAATAATTAATACTACACATGTAAGTAGGTGTGTGGTAGAGGTCATGGGAAATCGGAAGTTTCGGAAAAGAGAAGAGGGAGGAAATATTTAAGAAACTCTACGGGACATCCCAGAGGGGCTGAGAAATTCGGGATAACAAAAGGAATGAGGGTGCCAGGAGGACACAGTTCCGCTAGGCGTCTGAGGTATTCCTCATCGTAAAAACCGTCAGCGCCAAAACAGATTTGTCTTCGGGGAGGGGGAAATCGGGAGCGGGGAAGCTATTTACAATCCATTCGACAAGATCATTCTCAACGGAAAATGGTCTTGTTCCTTGGTTGTCTTTTTAGAAAGGAGAAGGTGCCGTGGAAACAAAGGGGAATCTCTGGGGGGATACTATGGTTCTCACATTCGCATGGTTGCGTGTAAGGGAATAGTGGTGAGGAAGGAGCTGGTAAGGATTCTACGGGATGGGTTGCTTCCTCTTCTGTATCATCTACGAGGTCGATTGTTTCGATCTCGAAAGATGCGGGGAAGCTTGGAAGAGAATCATGAAAGTTTATGAGGAGGGGAGACGGGGACCTGGGAGAGTCAAGGAGTTCGGAGAGGGGAGAAAGGATTCGCCGGGTATCGTCCCCAAGAGACCCTACGAACTCGGGTGAGATCAGCTGTGAGAGCCCCTGGCGCGACCCGTACCACTTCTCGCCTCAACCGGCGATTCCGTCAGTTCTGGACGTGCTTTACGGCAGCTCGCGACTTTCGGTTCTTAGGAATGTCTACTACGGATGTGAACAATTTAAAAATAACCGAATTTGGACTATCCGAGTATCCAAATAATTCTTAGGTTCCCGAGAGAAGAGAAAAGGAGAGGCAAAATAAAATAAAATAAAATAATAACAAATAAAAAAAAGGGAAAAGGAAGCTTGAGAGAGAAAGAAAACCATAGATCTCTCCGCTAGTGCGGGAAATCCACTATGATTCTCGAAGGAGGTGAGGAAAACCACGGATCTTTTCAGTAATTCAGGAAATCCACTGTGCTTTTCAAATGAGAGAAAGAAAACCACGGATCTCTCTGCTAGTGCAGGAAATCCACTATGATTTTCAAGGAAGCGGAGGAAAATCACGGATCTCTCTGCTGGTGCAGGAAATCCACTGTGCTTTTCAAATGAGAGGAAGAAAACCACGGATCTCTCTGCTAGTGCAGGAAATCCACTATGATTTTGGAGGAAGTAAGAGGGATAGAGGGAGATGCTGATTAAAATCAGAAAAGAAAAGGAAACACATTTATAAGTATCTCAATTTGAGGTCTAAGAATTATTTGGAAAGTAACGAGTAATTATTGAGAGGACTTACTATTTATTGAGAGCGATGTTGACTCGACTCGAACCCAAGCTCTGGAATCTCGGCTGGTGTTCTTCGCTAGTGTTGGCGATCAGGTGGCGAATTGCACTCACAAGTTCAAGTTAAGGTGCGCGTTTAGCGAGAACTCTAAGTACGAACTTCGCGTGGGACTCAAAGAAAAAGGTTCTCTGCACTTAAACTATCTGCCCTGCTCGAGCGGTGTCACTTGTATATAAAGCTCCTTGCTCCTTCTTCTCCATTGGTTTGTTAATATTTCCCAACAAATAGGAAAATTTTCGACGACGCCCTTTAGGTCTGGAGGCGTCTCATTGACTTTGAAAATTAATACAATTGGTTAAGGCTTTTATTTAGAGCCTTAGGTTTCGACCAATGGAGAATTTGTTCTTATCAAGGGAGGTTGATATGTTTGTTGCTTGTGACTTAAACAGATATCGCTGATCTGTCAGGCGAGGATTGTTTAGAGTTACCCTTTGAAAAACTTATTGGTTCTCAAGTGGTTCGTTGAAAAGAACAGTGGGTTATAGTTTTATATTTTCTTAGGCACAAAGATTGTTTTGCCTCGCCTATCACATCGTGGCTTATCTGCGGGTCTGCGATATCTTGAATATCGTCTTACATTCTCCGAAAGAATCGTGGAGCCGTAGGACGTAACAGTAATATTTGTGTGTTTTAATATGGCGTCCCATGTATATTCTGGGAGAGTATAGTAATACGCGGGGTCGAGTCCGTAACTTTTTATACAACTGTCGCGAAAATTTTCAAATATGTCTGCCAATAACAAAATATCAATTTTTAAATATAAATCGCTATATTCGCCTAGCGTTCAAAGGGAGAATCAGTTCCATACGTTCTCGACGTGTGCGTAATCACTTTTGGATACTGTGTCATCGGTCAGGAAGCTGTAAAATTATTCGCGCGGCGGTAAACACGTATCTTGCAATCTATCCACGCAGTCTATATATTCATACGGAAAAACGCCCTTCCATGTCAATAAATTGAACGTATCTACAGATTTTACCATGGGGACATTGGTTGTTAAAATATTTTTTACGCGGATTGCTAAAGTTTTTAGTTCTTCGGCGAACCACGCGACGCAATCGACACTACGGCAGGAATTATACGCGGATAACGAACACTGTACGTAGTATGCGATGCTGAATACTTGGTAATGTTGATAATTTTTGGCATCTTCAGTCTTTGCCAAAACACACTCCAGATCGGCGTACATGACGAACGGAAGCCGCTCCTTCCTCGTGTAGCTGTCGAAACTGAGCCACTTGTCCTTGTTGCTCAGTAGTCTGATAGCGCAGTTGTTTATTTTTCCGCAGTCTACCGTATGCGCCGCCAATTTATCCGCCGCTCCAAAATAGTGTAAACATCTGAAAATATTAAAAATTTTAATTAAAATTATTTTTTTATATAATTTACGTGTAATAAATATAAATATATAAAATTAAACAATCATATATAGTAGGCCAACTAAACGAGCAAATAAATAAGATGTAAAAATTTTTTTATTAATAGTTAAATCATTAAATTAACATTCCGTTACAGAATCGATATAAATTGTAAACGTTTTGACTGCACTACAGTCTTTATCAATACATAAAAATTAAATATTAAAATATAAAGTTAGATGTTAAAAATACAAAGTTAGTTAAATATTAAAATATAAAATTGAAACGATTCTTCGCTGTTGACCAATAGATATGCAAGGCGATTGGTCTGAGATGCCAAGTTATGCGACATTTGAGCATGCTACGGATATAATACGCGAATTAAATCAATGTCAGAAAATATTAAAAAATCTTTCAACTTACATTATCGTTTTAACAAGTCCTTTTCCCCGATATTTCAAGTGTGTGTTACGAAGTCTGAATACCAAATGTCAAAATAGAGAGCGTGATGTATTTATTTATTACCAATGTTTTTTCTAAATTATGATTCAGCAAATTTTTTAAGTATGTCAAAATAACTACTGTCTAACAATTCGGTGTCTGTATTTAAATTAATTCCATTTTTCTGTTCTTTAATGTGGATCATTTCAGATATTAGTCTTTTTTGGTAATTCTTTTCATGATCCATAATTTTAATATTGTCCCAGTCAAATGTATGTTGTTCGTTTAGAATGTGTTCCGTGATAACCGAATGTCTAGCAGAGTCTAATTTAATATTATTTTTATGTTCTTTAAGTCTCGTTCCTAGCTGTCTTTTTGTCTGTCCGACATATGTGGCGTCACAATCGTTGCAATTCAATTTGTAAATAACGTTAGAATTCGTGGGGCAATTATTTTTGTCCTTTTGAACTCTTATGAAGTCATTTAATTTTTTAATGCAACGATATCCTACCACTACGTCAGGTCTTCTTATTGCTGAAGCAACTTTCTCAGATATTGATTCTATATATGGTATGACAAAATATTTAATGTTAGTATTAGTATTATTAGTATCTGTTATATTGTTATTATTAGGCTTGTTAAATTTCTTAGTTGAGAGATTTTTTAATCTGCGTTTTATTTCTGTGAAAATTAGATCAAGAGGATAACCGTTGGATAGCAAAATGTTAATAGCTTTCTCTATATTTTTTTTGTGAAATTGCGGATGTGATAGTAATAAAGCTCTATCTACCAAGTTATAAATTGTTCCTATTTTATGACAAGTCGGATGATTTGAAAAAAATGAAAGTAATCTACCTGAGAATGTCTTTTTGTGATACCAATCTAAATAAATTTTGTTATCTATTACTTTGATCATTATGTCTAAAAAGCTTATACAACGATTATCCTCCTTTTCCAATGTAAATTGTAGTCTATCGTTATAATTGTTGAATTCGTTCAAAACATATGTAATATTGTCAGCGGAAGTGCATAAAATAATGTCGTCTACATAACGGAAATAGAAAGTCATTTCGCAATTTAAATTACTAATTACTAATGTTTCCAAGTCCTGCATGACTATATCGGCAATGATCGGAGAAAGTGGGGAACCCATAGGAGTCCCATAAATTTGTTTGTAAGTTATGTTATTAAAAGTGAAAAATGTAGAAGTTAATATAAATTTTATCATACCTATGAATTCATTTTTGGGAATCTTTGTGTGTGACTCTATAAAATGCCATCTATTGTTGATGCCGTTTAATGCAAGATCTACGGAAACATTAGTAAATAATGAAACAACGTCCAATGAAGCTATTATGTCGGTATCTTGTATTGTTTTCCCTGATAGAATGTTGCATATATCAAAACTGTTATTTACAAAACTGTCCGCTCTAGGAAGGCTATCTTTTAAAATTTTATGAAAGAAAGAAGCAATATTATATAGAGAAGTATTTATTGAGGAAACTATTAATCTAAAAGGAATATTTTCCTTGTGGATCTTGGGGAGCCCATAAGCTTTAGGAAGAAGAGAGTCGCTTGAAAATAAATAATAATATTCTTTTTTGTTGATGAAGTCTTTTTTCAACCATTTTTTTAAACAAATATTGAGGTCTTTTTTTATTTTTGTTGTTGGATTGTTTTTAACTATGGTATACGTAGAATCGTCTTCTAGGAGACTCTCAACTTTTTTTATATAAAATTCTTTTTCTAGTGCGACTGTAATGCTGCCTTTATCTGCTCTGGTAAATAAAATATTAGGATTTTGATTGCAGAATTTAATTGTGTCTTTATGCATGTGAAATAATTTTTCTTGTATGTCCGTTTTTTTGTCGTTATTGTTTAAAAATAATGAAAATTGTGGAATGGCAGCATTACGAATCGAAGTGAGATTTCTGATCCCGTTAGAATTGCTTTCTATATCTTTGATGAATTCGTGTATAACTACTTTTTTATTTAAGTTAACTGGGAGACTAAATTCACCTCCCAATTGTAATAGATTGGTTACATTGGGGGGAATTTTTTTATCAGTTAAATTAATAAACCATTTCTGGTTAGTTTGTTGTAAAGGGTTATGTGTAACATAACGAAAACTGTTGGCAGAAACAGTGTTATCAACAATATTTGTCGAAGATGTTGTTTTTAATTCGATAGGATCAATATTTTTAATGTACTCTGTTTCATGCGATTTACGTAGCCATAGGAATTTTTTCTTATGTATGAGATATAATTTTTGGTTGAACAAAGAAAAGGAGTTACAATGGTGATTTAAAATCTCCTGCCAGATATAAGATGGTAAAAGGTTTTGGAGAATTTGGAATTGTCTTGACCGTTTTTTATTAAGTGAGTTTAAAGTTCTATATAAATCAAATATCTCTATGTTAAGAATTTCAGTCTTGGCTATGTTGGCTAACTCTCTCTCTCTCTCTCTCTCTCTCTCTCTCTCTCTCTCTCTCTCTCTCTCTCTCTCTCTCAAAAAAAAAGATAAACAAGATGCCAAGTCCATGCGCCATGTGAAAAAGAAATAAAAAAATTTTAGTTAAAAAAACTGGGCGCGCTGCTAAGTTTCAAAATTACAATGCACCTTAAAGTAACATTAATTAATTTAAACACAAAACATATTTTAACTGTAATGAGTTTAAAAGTAACAATTTAATTTTAATATTGTTAGAATATTATTTAGCAGCGCTCCCAGTTTTTTTAACTAAAATTTTTTTATTTCTTTTTCACATGGCGCATGGACTTGGCATCTTGTTTATCTTTTTTTTTAAAAGATAAGTTTTTTTATGGTACGATTCTACATTTGCAAATTTAAATTTTTACTGATTCATTATACGACTCTATATATGTCTGCAACTTTAATTTTCCACTGGTACAAGTTTCTACTTTCACTTGGCGCAATTTTTTTTTTATTTCATTACTTTTGTTACGATTGTACATGGGTTTATAATCGATAATTTTTCATACAATTCTATTGTACATGGGTTTGCAATGTAGGATTCTACATAAGTTTGCAATGGATAATTTTTAATACAATTCTACATGGGTTTGCAATAGTTAATTTTTCATAGGATTCTACATGAGTTTGCAATGGTTAATTTTTCATAGGATTCTACATAGGTTTGCAATGGGTACGATTCTACATGGGTTTGCAATGGTTAATTTTGCCTAGGATTCTACATGGGTTTGCAATGATTAATTTTTCATAGGATTCTACATGGGTTTGCAATAGGATAGGATTCTACATGGGTTTGCAATGGATAATTTTTGTTAATGGCGTGCCCTTAACTGGTCGCCTTTTTTTACCTTTTTTTAAAGGTGAGTTTTTAGAGATTATTAAATTAGACTCTGCTAGACATTCGGTTATCACGGAACACATTCTAAACGAACAACATACATTTGACTGGGACAATATTAAAATTATGGATCATGAAAAGAATTACCAAAAAAGACTAATATCTGAAATGATCCACATTAAAGAACAGAAAAATGGAATTAATTTAAATACAGACACCGAATTGTTAGACAGTAGTTATTTTGACATACTTAAAAAATTTGCTGAATCATAATTTAGAAAAAACATTGGTAATAAATAAATACATCACGCTCTCTATTTTGACATTTGGTATTCAGACTTCGCAACACACACTTGAAATATCGGGGAAAAGGACTTGTTAAAACGATAATGTAAGTTGAAAGATTTTTTAATATTTTCTGACATTGATTTAATTCGCGTATTATATCCGTAGCATGCTCAAATGTCGCATAACTTGGCATCTCAGACCAATCGCCTTGCATATCTATTGGTCAACAGCGAAGAATCGTTTCAATTTTATATTTTAATATTTAACTAACTTTGTATTTTTAACATCTAACTTTATATTTTAATATTTAATTTTTATGTATTGATAAAGACTGTAGTGCAGTCGAAACGTTTACAATTTATATCGATTCTGTAACGGAATGTTAATTTAATGATTTAACTATTAATAAAAAAATTTTTACATCTTATTTATTTGCTCGTTTAGTTGGCCTACTATATATGATTGTTTAATTTTGTTTAATTTATACGAGCCTTTCATTAATTAATTATAAATATATATATATATATATATATATATATATATATATATATATATACTATATACTTACCGATCGCAGATATATTTTCTACATTTCTGTTTGCTCAGTTGCGAGCTCACGAGGCGAAACAGATTCTTTATGCACGCGAAATGCCCGACACTGTTTTCGTCCTCCACGTACAGCAAATTGACGTGTCTTTCTCTTTTCTGCTCCGAAAGACGTAGCGGAACGATGTTCTCGTTCTCAATGATGTACACGTATTTCCGCACGTGCACATATTACTTTCAGCACTCTTACATGTTTTGACACATGTACATATCAATTTCTGTGACATCATTTTTATATGTGACATTATTCTTATATGTTAATTATTGCTTAATATAGTTGAATATGGTACGAACGCGGTTCGAGTAAGGTTCGAACGTGGAACATATCAATTTCTGTGACATCATTTTTATATGTGACATCATTCTTATATGTTAATTATTGCTTAATATAGTTGAATATGGTACGAACGCGGTTCGATTAAGGTTCGAACGTGGTTTGGACGTGGTTGAACGTTGTTTGATTGACGTTCGGACGTGGTTCAGACGTGGTCGATCGACGTTCGGACGTGGTTCGAACATGGTTGATTGACGTTTGATAGACGTTCGGACATGATTCGGATGTGGTGCGATCGATGTTCGAATGTGGTTTCGATTGTAAATATAATTCTTTTTTATCATAAGACTTTTTGTCTTCTTATCTCAAGTACGGAGTCAGCATTCATGCATCCCCTACTCTTTTTAATGAGAGTCTTTTTAATCCTGCGGTGTCTGCGATTCATCTGTCATAAAAATTCTGACAGTCACAGAATACATTTAAAAAAATGGAGTGTAAAGAAATTATTATTAGTGATGATGAGGTGATGGATGTGGACAATAAGGTAATCCATGTGGACAATGAAGTCATGATCCTTGATGAGGAAGAAGTGCATGATGACGGATCGAGCATCGAAGAAGGGTCAGACAATGAGTCCTTGGAAGCTGGGTCAGATACAGAGATTGTCCCGTTCCAAGATTCCGATTATGATAATGAGTGCAGCGACATCACTCGAGATCACCGTGCGCAACATCTCGACACAGCGGAGATCCTCACCATGGACGATGAAGTTTGAATATGTTCGATACATGTTTATTATTGTCCATGACCTGGTAAAATGTTGTGTTTCATGAGATTTTGAGATCTGTACGCGAAATTGATGTCGTTCGTACTCACAGAACGGGACGATACGAACAATTGCTGGAGCGGTGGTGCAGCGATTGCAACAACCCACTGGATATTATGTTCATCAGAAATATATGTCCAGCGTGCAATTCATGTAAGTATTAAAATATTTATTAATTAATAAAATAAAATATATATAATTATTTAAATTTCTTTCTATGATGCAGGAGTTACTCGCTGCCTCGCAATTGCCGCCGTCGCCATCGCCACCGCTGCGCCCGTCAACGCTGCGCAATGGTACAGCTCACTGGATACCATGTTCACCTAGAATATTTGTCCAACGTGCAATTGATGTAAGTACTTTTTAAATTATTGATTAATTAAAAAAATATATAATAAATTTTTCTATAATGTAGGAGTTGCCGCACCACCTGATCAAGCTTTCAAGGACTCATTGTCTGGCTTTTCTTCCGCATCAAGGATCACGACTTTATCATCCACATGGATCACCTCATCGTCCAAATCCATCATAAATTTAAAAAATGTACATATTATATATATATATATATATATATTTTGTTATAATGTATATTATATTGTATATTATAGTTTATATTTTAATTTTTATATCTTATATATTTCTGTATATTGTATATATTATATTTTATATTTTATATTACGAGGGTTACTATTTATATTTCGAGAATAAAAACAAAAACAAATAGTTAAGCTGCAAATATATTTTTATTGTTTTTTAAAGTACTCGCCACGATGATCGATACACTTTTGCATACGCTTAAACCAATTTTCAAAGCATTTATTCCATTCCGAATGAGGTATCTCCAAAACATGATTTTTGAACGCTTCAATAGCTTCTTCGAGCAATGAAAAACGTTGACCACGCAGTTTATTCTTTACGGATGGGAATAAAAAGAAATCATTGGGTGCCAAATCAGGGCTGTACGGCGGATGACCCATCAATTCGATGTTTTGAGTGCTCAAATAGTCTCTTGTTTAAACCGATGTGTGAGAGCTCGCATTGTCATGATGAAGAACAATCCGACGTCTCTTGTTTGTTTTCCTTATTTCACCGAAGATTTCTGGCAAACAGATGGTTGTGTACTACTCAGAATTTACTGTTCTACGATCCTCTATAGGCACTGTTGCAATATGACCAGTTTTTCCGAAGAAACAAGCCACCATTTTCTTTGAAGTGCTTCGTGCGCGAACAACTTTTGTTGGATTTGGTTCATCTTGGAACACCCATACAGTCGACTGCTACTTACTTTCGGGCTCATACGAATATATCCATAATTCGTCACCTGTCATGATTTTATAAACGTCTTTTGAAGCACCGCGATTGTATTTCTTAAGCATTTCTTTGCACCAATCGACACGAGCCTTTTTTTGAGCGATTGTCAAATTTTGTGGGATCCAACGCGAACATAACTGTCGCACAACTAAGTGTTCATGTAAAATCGCATATACCATATGTAGGATGTTGGATTTATAACGATTTATTGAAGGACAGCAAATAGTACAGATCGCTCGCGAAGTGTTCTGTTCTCATACACGCATTTATCACGCATTCATCACGCATACACATACATGTCCATTATTTGGCTTATTTTCAAGTTTGGAATCTTGTTTTAAAAATTGTCTTCGCGTTCTTTTCTTGTCGCTCTCTTCTATCACTCATCCATCACGTGCACACACTCGCTCACGCATACTACATGTGTACTTTATTCATTCCCACATATATGCTGGTGAAACTAATGCTTAGGGATGCCTCAATCTCACAATAGGTTACATGACGATCTTGCTTAATCATTTCGTGCACAGCATCGTTGTTTTCTGGCACTACAGCCGATTTTGGACGACCTTCACAAAACTCGTCGGACAGCGAACTACGACCACGATTGAATTCACTATACCAGCGATACACAGTGGTTCTTGATGGAGCTCCATCACCAAAAGTCAAATTAAGTTGATTGATGCACTCTTGTTGTGATAATCCACGTCGAAAGTCGTAAAAAATCATCGCACAAAAATGTTCACGATTCAGTTCCATCTTTTGCCAAGACGAAACTTTCAACTAAATATAAAATAAACAAATAGCGTCCGAATGACAAAATGTTCTGAGTACGTATATCGTCAAAAATGTCAAACTTTACGATGGAACCGTCAGATGGATTCACATGATATCAGTGTTGCCAGTTCCCGAAATATAAATAGTAACCCTCGTATATATATTTCATATTTTAATTTTTATATTTTATATATATTTTTAATTTATACGCACACATACACACAAATGTAAATTTATACATATTTAATAAATTAAAAAATATTATCAAATAAGTAATTATTTTAGATTAAAATGTCCTTACCTCTTGTTCCCTTTTAAATTATAAGTATATGGACTAAAAAATTAAAATATAAATTAAAATCAAAGTGATAAATATAAGGCCAACTTATCGAGCTGAATATTCGAGATGTTCAGTCAACTACCATTTATTACATGTATAAATTATAAAACTACAGTCATTATATTAAAACTAACGCAAATTACAATCATTCTATAAACGTTTCGACCGCACGCGGTCTTCTTCAGTATAATTATTGAAATATAAATTCTTACAATTCACATAATATCGAAATTTAATTATAGTTATTCAGAATCAAGAGTTTTTGAGCAATTAACGCGTGTTTCAATCCGTCCTGTCCAACAATGTTCGCCTCGATATGATCCCTGATTTTGTTCAGATCTCGGATAGTTTCATCATTATTATGCGAGAAATTAACCCGTTCCGTAGGCGCTGCGATTAATAAAAAATTACCGATCAACGTATGTCCAAATTATAATATGTATCCCCTACAATTGGTAGTATGCTTACCTATCATCGTTCTTCTTGACAATTTTGCTACTTATTAACAGTTATTAAGGATGACACATAACAAACCAACAATACAGAAAGACAGCTCATTTTAAACTCTACTTGATCGGAGAGCGTGCGTGTTTATATATGATCTAATATCTATGTTTTACTCGTTAATGTCCTATTTGTCCTATTATTATTTCTTGTTCGCTAATATATCCAAAATATCAAAATACGACTCGCTAAGTAACTCAGTATCTTTGTTTAAATTTAGTCCATTTTTTTGTTCCTTGATATGTAGCATCTCAGAAATGAGTCTTTTATAATAATTATTTTCGTTGTCCATGATCTTAACATTGTCCCAATTAAAAGTATGATGTTCATTTATTATGTGTTCAGAAATTACTGAATGTTTCGTTGAGTCCAATCTAATATTATTTTTATGTTCTTTCATTCGCGTCTGCAATTGCCTCTTTGTTTGGCCTACATAAGATGCATTACAATTATTGCAACTGATCTTATAAACCACATTCGAATTGCATGGATGTTTAGTTTTATCTTTCTGCGCTTTAATAATATTATCCAGTTTGTTGAGACATCTATACCCTACCATACAATTTTTATTTTTTACCGAGGAAACAATCATTTCTGAGATCCCATCTATATACGGAATGACAAAGAATTTTTTATTGACCGAGTCATTTCCTATACTTTTTGTTCTTTCTATGTTGGCCTGTCTCTCTATAATGCTCCCCTTAGATATGATGTGTTCTATCCGATGATTAATTTTGTTAAAAACGAATTTCAAAAAACGAATATTATAAATTACGTTGTAGTGATTCTCTCCTTCCAAAAGCGTATGGATTACCTAAAATCCATAAGGAAAACTATCCAGTTAGAATCATAGTTTCATCGGTTGATACAGCTCTATACTCGCTGGCTTCGTTTTTACAAAACACCTTACGAACTAGCCTACCCAAAGCGAAAAGTCAGATTAATAATAGTTTTGATTTGTACAGCATATTGTCTGGTAAAAAGATTGATGAGAATGATAGGATGTTTTCCTTGGATGTGGTGTCTTTGTTTACGAACGTTCCTCTGGATCTTGCGATTGACGGTATTAACGATAGATGGGATTACATTGGAATAAATACTAAAATACCGAAAAACGAATTTTTGGGGGTTATAAAATTCATATTGACTTCTACATATTTTACATTTGATGACATAATTTATAAACAGACGTTTGGGACCCCTATGGGGTCACCGTTATCACCAATTATTGCAGACCTGGTTATGCAAGATCTTGAGGATACAGTTCTCAAAGCGTTGAATTTGGAATGTTTGTTTTATTTTCGTTATGTGGATGACATAATAGTGGCCACCTCTATGACTAATATGACTCAGATTGTGAATAATTTTAACAACTATCATGAAAGACTTAAATTCACGGTCGAACAAGAGGTTAACCATAGCTTGAATTTCTTAGATTTATCACTTAAAATTATTAATAACAAAATATATATAGACTGGTATCAAAAAGAAACCTTCTCAGGAAGGACGTTATCATTTTATTCAAACCACCCATTATGTCACAAAATTGGAATAATATATAACCTTGTAGACAGATGTCTATTGCTATCACATCCACTATTTTTTAATAAAAATTTGGAGTTAATTATTAATATACTCAGAAGCAATGGTTACCCTCTTGATCTGATTTTTAACAAAATTAATCATCGGATAGAACACATCATATCTAAGGGGAGCATTATAGAGAGACAGGCCAACATAGAAAGAACAAAAAGTATAGGAAATGACTCGGTCAATAAAAAATTCTTTGTCATTCCGTATATAGATGGGATCTCAGAAATGATTGTTTCCTCGGTAAAAAATAAAAATTGTATGGTAGGGTATAGATGTCTCAACAAACTGGATAATATTATTAAAGCGCAGAAAGATAAAACTAAACATCCATGCAATTCGAATGTGGTTTATAAGATCAGTTGCAATAATTGTAATGCATCTTATGTAGGCCAAACAAAGAGGCAATTGCAGACGCGAATGAAAGAACATAAAAATAATATTAGATTGGACTCAACGAAACATTCAGTAATTTCTGAACACATAATAAATGAACATCATACTTTTAATTGGGACAATGTTAAGATCATGGACAACGAAAATAATTATTATAAAAGACTCATTTCTGAGATGCTACATATCAAGGAACAAAAAAATGGACTAAATTTAAACAAAGATACTGAGTTACTTAGCGAGTCGTATTTTGATATTTTGGATATATTAGCGAACAAGAAATAATAATAGGACAAATAGGACATTAACGAGTAAAACATAGATATTAGATCATATATAAACACGCACGCTCTCCGATCAAGTAGAGTTTAAAATGAGCTGTCTTTCTGTATTGTTGGTTTGTTATGTGTCATCCTTAATAACTGTTAATAAGTAGCAAAATTGTCAAGAAGAACGATGATAGGTAAGCATACTACCAATTGTAGGGAATACATATTATAATTTGGACATACGTTGATCGGTAATTTTTTATTAATCGCAGCGCCTACGGAACGGGTTAATTTCTCGCATATTAACGATGAAACTATCCGAGATCTGAACAAAATCAGGGATCATATCGAGGCGAACATTGTTGGACAGGACGGATTGAAACACGCGTTAATTGCTCAAAAACTCTTGATTCTGAATAACTATAATTAAATTTCGATATTATGTGAATTGTAAGAATTTATATTTCAATAATTATACTGAAGAAGACCGCGTGCGGTCGAAACGTTTATAGAATGATTGTAATTTGCGTTAGTTTTAATATAATGACTGTAGTTTTATAATTTATACATGTAATAAATGGTAGTTGACTGAACATCTCGAATATTCAGCTCGATAAGTTGGCCTTATATTTATCACTTTGTTTTCAATATACGAGCGACAATTGTATTAATTTATTTATAAATTAAAATATAAAATAAAAATGCGCTCTCGCGTCATCTTCTTTATGCTCTCCTTCGCCTATCTCTTTCTCTCTCTTTCTCTTTCGCGAACACCTAGCCGCTATTTCTCTCACGTCGTCTCTCTTTGCGCTCTTCTTCGAATATTGCGCTATCTCTCTCTGTCGCGAACACTTAGCCGTGCTATCTCTCTCGCTGTGCTCTCTCGTTGATGCTCTCTTCACTTTCCCCTCTTCGCGGACCCTAAACACGCGGATTCCCTTCCCCGCGGACTCCTCGCGGACACTAAACTCGCGGATCCCCCTCTCCGCGTGATGTCATTTCCCGCGCCGCAGGCCCCCCTTGTCCCGCAGCCCTCAGAGAACTTGGGTTAGAACTCTCCCTATATATCTACTGGTTTCCAACAAACAACGTAAAGATTCGAATTTTAAAGTTATATTGGACGACGTTCCGCCTCTAAATCGAAATTTAGAGTCCAGCACGCGTAGTTCATGAATTGGCCGACAATCATTACCGCGAACAGCGCCCATGAAATGAAACCATATTTTGACTTACCCCCACCACTGGAGTTTGGTTTCCTGGTCTCTAACACTGACAACAGTACCACAGTAGAACCAATATGTGCACCCCACCCTTTTTTCTGGTTTGCGTCGATCCGCCATGTTTTTGGGTGTAACCAATCAGGCGCAAGATCAGTGTAATGCTCAGAGACGGAATACTGTGTCACATATGTAATGTCTAATGTACAATAAATGTACGTTTACAAAAATTATATCTTTTTTATATTATTATTTTATTTAAGGTATGAATATAAAATTTTTAACAATAAATAATCGTGCTAGATACAATAAAAACTGGGACGCTTTAATAGTTGATACGCTACTGAGTCACCCAAAAACATGGCGGACAATCAGAAACAAACACCTCAGAACATATAGATATGGAAGGGGAATTGCCTTTGTTCTCAACAGAAAAAAGTGTCCCCAAGAAGTGAGAAAGAAAATCATCGTTGCCTCTCTCTCACTGCTTACTGCTCAAAAGTGCGCATGCGCGGCGACTGTGCGGTTTGCGCAGCTGATCGAGCAAATAATAAGGCTAATAAGTTATATATTAGCCATATGTAGAAATGTATTAATGTTGTAGATAAATTTTACAATTTATTGAAAAACGTGCTCATTCGCGAACATTGTCAAAATTTAAGATGGGTTTTTATTGTATTTTATGTGGTAAAAATGATAAATCAGTTTCCTATTTACGGTGAGTAAAAATATATTTAATTTATTGTCAAATTTCATCATGTCAGTAATCTCAGCAATGGATATAATTATTGAACTATTTAAACTAATTACTATTAAAACTATTTTTTTCTGTATTTTAATTACTTAAATGTATTTTATTTGTCAACAGATTTCCATCAAATAAGCACATCAGAAAGCAGTGGTTGAAATTCTGTAAAAAGAATGAGAAAAATTTGCATGCCTCACACAGATTGTGTACAGATCACTTTAAATCCGAGGATCTGAGGAAGCATTTAAAATATATTGGTGTACAAGAAAAAGCTGTTCCTTGTATATATATGGCGAAAGCGCAATTTGTTACTGTTGAAAATGCCACTAACGATGACAATATCTGTTCTACCTGTAAGCAATAAATAAATTCTAAAAGATAAGGAGCACCGCTACTGGTTCCCCCGAAAGAGAACCGCTCGTTACTTTGATGTTGTTTACTCCGAATCTCGAAAATCAGGTGATGCGTGACAAAAGGAGACGTGCCGTATTCTAATTCGCTACTTCAGGACACTGACCCTGCGCAAAACGAAATCCTAGTGCGTGTCCTGCCGCGATTGGTAATTACCATATATGGACCGCGGTCGAGAAGATAACGAGGAGCGTAACGGAGAAGAACGCGAACTCGTGCTCCGACTTCGGAAGAGTAAGAACGCGTGTAGTCTCTGAAATCTAATAAAATACGTCGTTTCACATTATACCAAAGTTGATTGCTTTCCTAATCCCGCGGTTCCCGGTGCGTTGGAATTTACCACGTTGGTGAACGAGATTCGAACAATCGTTAAAATAAAACGAAATAATTATCAATTACTTATATACCAAAATAGAAGAAATCAGTGATCCCAAGAATGACAACATTAACGGGAGTTATTTGTCTTCGAATAATTGTCTACCTCCCTTGAGACAGAAAGATGTTAGTTGCAGCATCAAAAAGAAACGCTTAGATTTAGATTCAATAGAATTGGTTTCTAATTATGATGCTGAAATAGGCAACTGTGAAACTCCTCCGAATAATTGCCTAACTGAATTGCCTACTGAATTGGTTTCTAATGATGGTACTGGAATAGGCAACTGTAAAACTCCTCCGAATAATTGCTTAACTGAAGTCTCTGCTTTTACACCAACCATTTCTAATTCTGCTCCACCGATAATACCAAATCCACGTTATGTTGGTGATATCCAGTTATCTCATTTCGCAACACCAAAACGAGCTACGAGAGCCATCAATGTAGTACGACGTACCGTAACGCAACAATAGAAAATTAAAACGTTGCAGAAAAAATTCAATAGATGCAAGCAACGTATATCTTCATTAAAAGATCTGATCTTAGATTTGAAGAAAAAAAACTACATTTCTGAAGCTGCTGCTAACAACTTAATGGTATTTAAATACAGGGTTTGTCCGGAAAGTAATGCGTCGCATTTTTTTGTGACGCGACTATACATCGCAGAGCGATGGGACCGGTTGGGGAGGAAGGGGGGTACCCTTAGCTTTCCAACGGTAGGTCGCTCAATTGTTTCCATGCGCTTGGAGGGTTAGGACGGCTTATTCTGTGAACCTCTGCTTAGTGGTCGCGTCGAACTTGTGATGGAGAGAACGATAGAGCAACGCTATGCGATAAAGTTTTGCGTGAAGCTGGACAAGACGCCGCTGGAAACTTTTGAAATGCTCAAGAAAGTTTTCGGGGACGATTGCCTTTCCAAATCGCAGTCAAACAGATGGCACAAGATGTTTAGAGAAGGTCGGAAGGAGGTCGCCGACGAGGCCCGCGCAGGACGCCCGTCAACATCGCGAACGGACGACAATGTGACTCGTGTGCGCCAATTATTGAATTTAGACCGTCGAATGAATGTTCGCTTAATGTCGGAATTATTGAACTTGCCGAAAACGATTGTTCACGAGATTGTATCGGAAGACTTGGCCATGCGGAAGATTTGCGCAAAACTTGTGCCCAGAGTGTTGACCGATGCGCAAAAGCAACACCGAGTGGAAGTTTGTGAAGAACTCAAGCAACTCTGTGCAGATAATCCCAATTTCCGGCGGACTTTTTTTTATTTCCTCGGCTGAAAAGGGAGCTCAAAGGACAACAGCTCGAGTCGGTTGACAACGTACAAGCTACTTCGACGGCCTCCCTGAACAGCATCCCAGTCAAGGAGTTCCAGAAATCTTATGACGCATGGAAATCGCGTTGGCAAAAATGTATTGACGCAGAAGGGTCATACTTCGAACAATTTTAAGTTGTTTTACCTATGCGATCAATAAATTCTTTTTTAAAAAAATGCGACGCATTACTTTCCGGACAAACCCTGTAGCATTTCTCGATCGATGATGGCATCGAATAATAGATCGATGGCATCGGGGGTACCCGGTATCCGACCACCTGCAACGCGCCGCATTCGCGCCGCCGCCCGCGGCTTCCGCGACCGCGATATCGTTCGTCCGTCCGCGCGATAGTCGTAAGTCCGTATCTGTAAAAAGTGTAAATACCGGTGTGTCTGTCCTCTAGGTTTAAGTTGTACATATCACTGTAAAATAAACAAAGTATCACGTCAACTCGTCTACGCAAGCTTGGCTTCCCCCCTCCCCTTCCCCCGCTCCCGAATCCTGGTTCCGGCGAGCCGTCCGAGGCTGACCGATACGGAACCGTTACAGATTATTAGTTAGATATGAGGTGAAAGCTGCTGAAACGGGAAATTGCATGATCAATAATACTCAGATTTTATTTGTATCGTCAAAGAAGGAAGAAACACGTACGTTGGTGTTGTTAATGCAATTATCAATAAAAGATTGAAATATTTATATTCAAGGGGTGACGATCATATAAAGAATAATATAAAAAGTTTTGATTTTTCTAAATGTATAGTTCTCCCATATATTAATGGATTGAGTGAGGATGTTCGTCGTGATTTAAACAACTATGGTATAGATGTTCTTTATACAGTAGTAAATAAACTTAATAAATTAATCAAGAAAGGGAAGGACCAACTCTTGCCAAATAAAAGAACGAATGTCGTGTATAAAATCACATGCAATGATTGTTCTTCATGTTATATAGGGTAAACCAAACGTCACTTAGAAACACGTATTAGGGAACACCATAACGATGTTAAAAAGCATGAAAGCAATCATTCATAGCGTCTTCCATTGGAAAAAAACTCGCTGGCACTCAGTGCCCCCTAGTTTTTAATTTTTTATGGAGATTACACAAAACGCCACCAGTTCTAAATAGTTTTACACTTTCAATGAAATAAAGACATTAGAACTCAGTTTTAACAAAAACGGCGCAGTGTTGAGAGGAAAAGACTTTGAGGTTAATTAGCACAGCTGCCAGCTGCATTTATCTGGATCTCTTTTTATTTTTTTTATATATATTTTACAATGACGAGTGAAAAAAACGATTTAAAAGCTATTTACTTAAAAATAAACTCATTAGAATCAATATGTTGTGAAGTGGACAAAAATACATACTATCGATTGAAACGTAAGTAAATTATTTTTTCTACGATTAATGAGAATGTTTGTTGATTAAGCACAATTCGTAGATTTAAAACTTATTAATTACTATTACCTAAATAAATTCAGCAAGAATATATATTTTATAGATATCAATAACTATGCGGTGGATTTTGTTCTTCAATTAGTAGAAAGAGAAATATTAAAATTAGAAGAAAGTATAGTTTCATTAGCTCTTTCTTTTGATGATACAACATTGTAAGTACTTGAAGCTCTATTAGTTATAATCAACAAAATATATAAAATTTATTATATTATATATATTAATATACTATATATATATATATATATATATATATATATATATATATTTATATATATATATATTTATATATATATATATATTGTATATGTATATATATATATATTTTATATATATATATATATATATGTATATTAAACTGCTTAATCCTTTTATTACAGTATTCCAGTGGTTTTAAACAATGATTGTGGTTTAACTTCATCAAATACAGAAATAAATCTTCAGGATGAGAATATTTTTACTGCAAGTCAAAATGATGTTTGTACAAAAAAATTAGAAGATTGCAATGATGATAGTGGTATATACTACACATATATGTTTACTATTATACATCTAAAATTAGTAAGTTGAATGATAATGCGTTACATTCTCACAAATTTCTTTTTACAGATAAATTATGGACCATCCCTGAAACGAAATTTCTGTTGGATAAATACAATTCATACCTTTCATTAGTGGGTCCAATGAAAAGGTACAAAACTAAAAAAGTCATGTGGAACCGAATTGCCCAAGATTTAAAGGAAATTTTGAACATTGAACGGACTGGTGTGCAATGTGAAAATAGATATAAAACGGTTATAAAAAGAAAGAAAAAATCAATAGATAATAACAGCAAATCAGGTTCTAGCAGAATGGAGGTTGAGTATGAAGAAGAACTGAAGAAAATTTCAGCAGCAGACGATAGTATCGAACCAGAAATTTTAAGAGGTGTAACAAACATCAAAAATAATGTAGCATTGAAATCGTGCAATCTAAAAATATCAAACACAGAAGTTAAAAAGAAGACTAAGAAATCTTTGCAAGATATTTTATATGACATTAATGAGAGAAAAGAAGCAGCAAAACAACGTCGTCACAAAGAAAAGTTAAAATTATTAAAAGAATTATGTAAGTTTAGAATACTTATTAAAAATTGCCAATAATAATAATAATCCTATTAAGACAATATTTCTAATAATCCTATTAATATTTCTAATAATCCTATTTAGACAAGAAAGGATGCAAGGATCAAGAAAACACGTCTGAAGAAAGTGATAACCAGGAAAATGAAAATTAATCATTATACGTTTATATTCAATTTAATTTTAATTTAATTCCAGTTAATTAATTTTAATTTATTTTAATTCAATACCAGTTAATTAATTTCAGTTTATTTCAATTCAATATCAGTTAATTAATTTCAGTTTATTTCAATTTAATTATAGATTGATGTATAATTTGATGTTGAAGACAGATTGATGTGTAATTTGATGTTGAAGACTGATGTATAATTTGATGTTGAAAACTGATATATAATTTTATGTTGAAGATATGTATAATTTTATATTGAAGACAGATTGATGTATAATTTGATGTTGAAGATTGATGTATAATTTTATGTTGAAGACTGATGTATAATTTTATGTTGAAGACTGATGTATAATTTTATGTTCATTCTTACGTTTATTTTATTTCTTAAATACACAATAACTACAAATTAAAAAGTAATTATGATGAAAGCTGTTGACAAATGTCATCTTTTTTTATTTGTCCTAATCTTGTATAATGCATATCTTGCGCTGTCATATGTTCATATTCAGGGTATTCATAAGGATTTTCATCATGGTATTCTTCATTAGGAAAAATGTCATCGTAGTCGATGCATAAATTGTGCAGAACGCAACATGACATTATGAACTTTGTTATTTTATCTACATCTTGAAACTCTAATTTTATCAAGTTTCGAAATCTGTTTTTTAATAAACCAAATGTGTTTTCTATTAAAACTCTAGTACCTGAAAATACTTTATTATAATGAGTTTTATCTACGGATAGGTTTCCATAGTCCCTATATGGAGTCAAAAGCCATGGCTTTACAGCATATGCATTATCTCCTAATATATGGTAAGTATTGCCACAAATATCGAGTAATTCTTGGCTGATAAATGAAAGTTTATAGACTCTTGAATCATGTATTTTCCCAGGAGGACCTGTGAAGACATCAATAAACTTCTTTTTGTAATTGCAAATTCCTTGCAGAGTTATTGAAGGGAGATCATGCCTATTTACATAGGTCGATTTGATTTTATGAGCAGGCGTTCTAATATGAATTGATGTACCATCAATACAACCAAGTGTATTTGGGAACCCAGATATCTTAAAGTAAATGAATAAAAAAATAAAAGTTAAATTACATAAATTAAACAAGAGATTACAGTTACACATATGAATGGTTTGTACATCTTACTTCATAAAAATTCTTTGCAGCAGATTTTTTTTCATCATCTGTTTTAGGAAATTGAATCACTTCTACTGCAATGTTTAATAAATAATCCATTACTCGATTCATTATTCTGAAGAAAGTTGACTCTCCAATATTGAATCTTTCGGCGACATCTCTCATTACACATTTATTAGCAGCATACCTATAACATAGCTTACATATTTTATAGTAAAAAAAAATCCTATTTGTTATTAAAAATGTACTAACCATACAAATGATAAAATGTGAATTTCTGCAGAAATTCGCCTACTCCCATGATCTTCTCTGCAGTATGTTTCATATATTTCACTATTTTGGAAATTTTCAATTAATATAGAACAAGTATTTCTTTGTAATCGAAAATCACGTCGAAACTAAAAAATAAAATTATAAAAAGTTGTATGTATATATATATGTATAATGTAATAATATATGTGGATTGTGTGTGTGTGTGTGTGTACACATACACAATATTATCACATTATACATTTTTATCAAAAAACCTTAAAAAATCAAATATTATAACCTGCTCATCAGTCTTTAGATGAATAGTATCCAAATAATTTATAATCTTTGGTTTTATATTTTTCGAATTTGTAATTAGTAATACTATTTCATCTTCACTTGATGAAGACGAAGATTCTAAAAACTCGTTTGCTAACAATAAGTTCATTTTTTGTCACAACAGTAAAGACTAGATGGAGTAATTCAAATAGTGTGACACTGAAGTGGCCCCGGCCTCTAACCTCGGGGCCACTTTTATTGCACTCAGTGCGCACTGAGAGCATTTTGCACTCTCAATGAAATGTGCTCCACTCAGAACGTGCAAACTAAAACTACCAATGAAATACGCTTCAAGCACTCAGTGTTGCCAGTGCTAGCGAGTTTTTTCCAATGGAAGACGCTATCAGTTGTCAGTAAACATAGGGTTAGTCTTAATCATGATTTTTGTTGGACATCGGTTTCGATATTACATAGTGAGTGTAATGTTAAAAAGAGAGAATTATAGAAATGATTTATATTAAAAAACATAAAGACTCTATAAATTTACAAAAAGATACTGACAATTTGAATGTTATTTATGACACTATTATCAACGTTCTATAAGATCCTTGAATATGTTTCTGTATTTATTTTGACTTATATTATTTTAACTCCTAAGAACATTTTTACCGTTTGATTGTTTATCAGTTTAAGTTAAACCGGGGTTGTACACAGTGTAAAATGAAGACCGAATTAATATTCAAGCGATCTTTTCACTGATTGGCATAATCTTATATATTATGTTTAACATCAAATAATAGGTATTATCATTATAATTTTTAATTTTTAATTGATTATGACGTTACATTTTTAATTAAAATTTGTGTGTAATGTAATTCAACATGTATATGACTGGATTTTAAGATCATTTGGAAAATAGTAATATTTAGTTCTAACATATTTAATTTATTATATTGTTTTCGCATATTTATTATTTTGATCAATTTTGATTATTTATATAACTTAATTTTCATATTATGTTATATAAGTTAATTTATATCCGTATATATATATATATATATATATTATATTTTTAATGTTAAAATTGTTTTGAATTTGTCATTATTTCGTTTAATTCGTATTATCTTATTGTTTATTGTAGTCTGAAGAAGACCCGATATATGGATCGAAACGTAGCGAATTAATAAAGTGCAACATCCTTAGCCAGTTGGGTCGTTTTAATATATTTTTTAACCTTGACTTTTTTTACTTTAATTGATATGAAATTATTTGGAAAATGCGTCTATATAATGTTTTCAACATCTGAGAAATAATAGTTTAATTTTGATTTTAGCGCGAAAGCAGCCAAGAAATATTTTATAAGGATAAAAGATTCACACAAATTAGTTTTATATAAGATGGTTTCATAGAAGTTATGAAATCAATTAAAATATACTTCTCGTACAAAAACCAATATTACGATATATTAATTAAATGTTAGTATTGACGAAAAAGAGCAAGTACAACCAAATCAGCTTTAAAAAGTTTTTAATATATATATATATGTTACAGTAAGACGTCTTTTCTCGTCGCGCGCTTCTATTCGCGTGGATTGGCCGATCTTTTTTATTTACTAACTCAATAATTATTGCGAAAATCGCAAAACGGTAGAGGACTTTCCTATTCGGTTTAACTTACTCTACCTGCACACGATGGTTGAGGCAACTCTTACCGGATACCCTGTATATACATATACATATGTATATATACATATATGTATATAATTATACATATATATAAATATATAAGATATATAAAAATTATTTATTAAATATACTATTTATTTATTATATAACTTCTTTTCGTTAAATTCGTTTTTAATTGAATAATATAATTAAAAGATAAAAATATCGATAAAATAAAAAGTAAAAAGATTATATATATGTAAATGTCGCATGAATAAGGGTGCCGTCACATGCGGCGTAAAATATGTACGCCAGCGTACGCGTAACTTACGCCAAACTCGATCAACCAATTACCTCGTTTCAGTTATCATACGCAAATTCATCTAGTGATTTAACGTAATACCGATACGCTGAATTCAATTTTTTGCGTAAGCTGCCGAAAAGTCGCATAGTTACAACAATTGTATTTATGCGATTTGCGTATAATTTCATAATTTTGCGATGTGTGCTGAAAAAATGAATAACCAAATTCGGGTAAGAACAAATTTTAGAAATAAAAATTATCTGTTCAATTTAGATATAATTCACCGTTTGCACAATATAACGAAATAATTTTGGCGTTATCTCTGGTAAAAATTATTTTCAGAATGTCTCATAACAATTTTTTAAATTTCTTTTTTTGAACGATGTGTTAATTTATATAGAAAATCTTCAAAATTTTCTGAGAAAATTTTAAAAACTTTATGAATTGATGCATCTTTCAAAAATGTTCAAAAAAAGGATGCTAAAAATTGTTCTGAGAATTTCTGAAAATTAATAGTATTAACTAATTCATTATATATTAGCACTTTTGAGTATTTGATTGCTGAACTATATGAATGAAACCTGTTAAAATAATACTTTTATTTCTTTATTTATATATTTTCTTATTTATTTATTATTTACATACTTTTTATTTATACACGCTGCACCTTATCCATTTACTTCATCATTACATACTTAACCTAAGCTATGATTACGCACATTTTACGATAAATACCAGGTACCTAATTCACATGGCGCGTATTTAGTAATACGCCTAAATAATAATAACTAATAGAAAATCGATTTTAGTATTTCTGCTGTGTTCTACAACAGAAACTCTAATCTTTATTAGTTAGAATATGTGATATAATAAAAGGCCAACTTAACGAGCTTATATGCTAATTAATTGAAAAATTTATTTATTAATTTACGTCATACTATACAAAAGTTAAGATAAACGTTTCGACTGTACGACAGTCTTTCTCAATATCCTAATAATATGTTAAAAAATTAATTTAGTCATTTCGACATCATAAATAAATACAACAATTATAAGATTATATGACGAACGCAGTACAAAATTCATGTTTGTTGGCATGAGTTAGAGCGTCAGATGCTGTTATATTATGTAACGACACTGTGAACAAATTAATATATCCGCTCAAATATTACATTTAGATTTTTAATAAATAGTATTAACTTACTTTTTTGTCAACGAACATAACACTTTTTTTAAAAAATTATTTCTTTTTACTTAACATAATCACAATGTGTACTTTTTTAAAAAACAAATCGATATCTGTATCTTACAATGTCGGCGCGCTGTATATATACCCAATTTTTAAGATGACGTAGACAATTTTTTTAGAATATCATAATAAGAACCGTCAAGACGCTCGGTGTCCTTTTTTAGGTTGATACTGTTGTTTTCTTCTTTAATATATATCATTTCTGATATCAACCTTTTATAATAATTCTTTTCATAATCTAGGATTTTTGTGTCGTTCCAATTGAAATTGTGTGTAAATTTTACAATATGATCAGAAACCACCGAGTGCCTTGCTGAATCTAATCTAATATTATTTTTATGTTCATTTACTCTTGTACCTAATTGTCTTTTCGTCTGTCCTACATTTATTAGTTAGATTTATTACGCTTTACGCGAAATTTAACGAAATACGCTCCATGTGAAAGAGCATTTTTTAAATGGCGTAAGTTCTGGCATATTACTAGAATACACAAAGTACGCAGCAGTACGCGCGTACGCTTCTTACGCCGTATGTGACGGCACCCTCATCGGGATGCACCCTAAGTGTTAAATTAACTATCTCACTCCCAACTTCCGACTTCACTCTGGGCTATGTTCCAAATGTCACTTCCGGATGACTTTCTTTCCTCCTCTATTACTCTAGGTATGGGAAGAAAGAATCATGTAGGTAACACACTTTTGCATAGGCGCATAAGCGTAAACATGAGAATCTTGATTGGTCTATAAACGTATGCATAAAAAATACAACCAATCGAATTTCTTATACATATGCTTATGCGCTTATGCAAGAGTATGTGCTCCCCGCTTTAGTTCTCTATTTATTTAGGGCAATCTGTATGAACCGATTATACTCTGGGTTAGGGTGTCGTCACATGAGGCGTAACTTGCGTATGCCTAACTTGCGTCTCATTTCAGTATCAGCTTCTGTCTAGTTATTATATGCTTTGTACGCTATTATCGTTACGTCGAATTCAATTTCTGGCGGAAGAAACGCTGCTGCGTATTTGTAAAAAAAAACACAACTCCATTTGTGCGTTCTTCTGCCAAAGACTAAAGACAAAGAAGAAGTTAATTTTAATCCATCCATACCTATACATTATTAAGACGAACAAGAATAATCAAATAAGAGTAAGTTAACAAAAATCTAATTTATTATATAAGCTTTAATAGCGTTCGATTAAAAACAGTCTACTGCTCACATATAATACAAAATTTCAAGTTTAAATTGTATATTAATAGGTCTTCGTACTTTTTGCATTTGAAATCTGTTTTCTCTTTCTCTAATATTTAACATATATTGATTTCTTGTTTTACATGCATGAATTTTTGAGAATTTTGAGCAATATGAACATCATAATGCATTATTTTCTACATTGCATGTTTGAATCTTTTCAGCACAAATGCGGGTATTCGTTTATCTTGTCACTTTGCCAGCAATTTTAAATATGCGCGTTTTACGGAACCCAAAGCATCGGTTCCCCATGAAGCGTATTATTCGGGACGCGTAGGTTACGAAAACCAATCACAAGTCCTATTTAGCATTTCTGTTAAAGCATACAACGGAAACTCTAATTTACGATTGGTTGTATTAGTTACACGTTCCGCGCAATACGTCCTATGTGAATGCCGTCCTTCAGAATAGCGTAACCACGGCGTATCTTTTATTAAATCACTAGATTACACTAGAATACGCAGGTTACGCTTAACGCAAGTTACGCCTCATGTGACGGCACCCTAACAAATAATGAGAGCTATTTATGGTAATGGTATTTTCGATTTTATTTTTATTTACATTAATATAACGCACACGTTTTGATACACAAAATGCACAATCATTTGCATATTTATAAACTTTCGTCCAAAATATTTTTTTGTTAATTTGTGGCTTTAATTATCTTGATAAAAATTACAATTTATTATATATTTATTTATCGATATTTTTATCTTATAAATCAATATAATATCTAATTTATAATAAATATAATAAATCTCGCGTTTATTTCTTTAAGTCTTTAGGGAGGTATAGAGGTTTATGAAATTAAATCTCAAGTATGAGATATTTCATATCTAAAAATTTTGGTAGTACACCAAGAATAATATATGTGACTTGTGCACATTTCGTTTATTTTCCAACGAAAAATTAATTTTCGTTGGAGATGTACGCAAGAAACATCCGCGTATGGCTTTTAAGGCCTTATTATTCGTATTTTAATATTAAATATAATAAATATTTTATCTAATAAATAAATATATAATAGATCATTTTTATCAAGATAAGCTACAAATTAACAAGAAAAGATTTTGGGCGAAAGTTTATAAATATGCGAATGATTGTACATTTTGTATATCAAAACGTGCATTTTATTAATGTAAATGAAAATAAAATCAAAAATACCATTACCATAAATTAACAAAAAAAGATTTTAGGCGAAAGTTTATAAATATGCAAATGATTGTGCATTTTGTATATCAAAACGTGCGTTTTATTAATTTAAATGAAAATAAAATCAAAAATACCATTACCGGATAGCTCTCATTATTTGTTATTCATGCGACATTTACATATATGTATAATCTTGTTGCTTTTTATTTTATCGATATTTTTATTTTTTAATTATATTATTCAATTAAAAACGAATTTAACGAAAAGTTATATAATAAATAATTTTTATATATCTTATATATTTATATATATGTATAGTTATATATATATATATTTTTTTAAACCTTTTAAAGCTGATTATATTGTACTTGCTCTTTTTCGTCAATATTAATATTTAATCAATATATTGTAATGTTGGTTCTTGTACGAGAAGTATATTTTAATTGATTTTATAATCTATGAAACCATCTTACATAAAACTAATTTGTGTGAATCTTTTAAGCGGGGAGCACACACTCTTGGATAAGCGCATAAGCATATGCATAAGAAATTCGATTGGTTGAATTTTTTAGGCATACGTTCATAGACCAATCAAGATTCTTATGTTTATGTTTATGCGCCTATGCAAAAGTGTGTGCTCCCTGCTTTATCCTTATAAAATTTTTTTTTGTTTTTGTGACACAATCAAAATTAAACTATTATTTCCCAGATGTTGAAAACATTATATAGACGCATTTCCCAAATAATTTCATATTAATTAAAGTAAAAAAAAAAAGATTTTTTAAAAGTTATGTCTGCTAACTATTTGCTCTTAATTAATTTTCTCTAATTATAAATAAACTATGAGTTTCTAAATTATGCAAACATATTCCTAAAGCCCTAATATTTCCCAAACGATAGCAGTAATAAGAAATAAAAAATAAAAATAAATAATAAAAAATATAAAAGTTATCCAATCGATGCCTAAGCGTACTTTAAACTTGATTTCCAAGTGAAATAATTATTTCCCAAACGTTAAAACTATTACAGACATGTTTCAAATAATTTTACGTTAATTAAGAAAAAAAAGATGTTTTTTCGAATTATTGTCTGCTAACTATACGCTCAATCTATTTTAATTAATGATAAATAAACTATTATTTCCTACACTACGAAATCTATTCCTAAATGTGCCCAAACGATTTCCAAGTGATTGGTATAACTGATAATAGGGAAATATTAAATTTGTCTGCTAAATAGATGGAGGTCTACAAAAAGTATGTACAAAGGCAGAGAGAAGAATGAGAGAGGCCACGCCAGAGAGAAGAATGAGAGAGGCCACGCCGCCGTTTTTCGTCAAACGCTTTTTCTAGGCTGCTCACTAGCGTCACATACATCCATTTTACGAGCGTCTGGAACTACATGGCCACATCCACTTTCGATGTCGGTAAAATAGCCAAATTTAGTTCATGTCCGTGCTACATCCACAATTGATAGACCAGAATACGACGAAGATCAGAGTTCAAGACCATATGTTTTCTTTTTTTTTTTTTTTAATAAATCAGAATTGTAAATGAATAAAAAATAAGAAATAATAAATCAATTGTATTTATAAAATATTTTCAATAATTTTATATTCATTTACAAAAATAACATCCCTGAAAATTAAATTGATTGCACAAAAAATATAAAAAATAAGAAAATAAATATTGAAAATAAAATAAATATATTTGTATAAAAATAACAAAAAATTAACATAATATTATAAAATAAAAATAATAAAAAATATAAAACTTATGGAAAATAATTTATCATAAAAAAAATTTCTATAATAATATATATTTAAATGAAATTAAATGAATAATTAAATATACTTTATACTTTAAATTATACAAAAATTGTTATATAATATAATATATGTATATTAATATTTTTTATTTAATACATATACCACGTGTACAAAAATGTATATATATATATATATATATATATATATATATATATATAAGGTGTCCCGAATTTTGCGAATTAAAGTACCATAGAAAGAAAGTTTCTCGAAAAAGTAAATTATGAAAATTGCATGGCAAATGCTCGTGTACAGATATACACATGCGCATACGCATACACACACTTCGATATTGAGATATCCATAAGAATCTGTAAGAATTTTCGGAAAGAACATCTGAATGTGTGGTAGGGTAGAGGAGGGAAGAGATCATATTGCAAGCAATTGCGAGTCGACGTATCACTCGCTATCTTGATAATCTCGTGAGAGAAGTATACGCGCTGTTTTGTGTTAGTCGTGCTTCGCGATTGTCCGTAAAGGATTTTACACGCAAAATTATCTGTAAAGGATTTTTTGTGTTTGTGTGCGAAGTGCGTTGTTCTGATAAGTGCAAAATTGTTCACGTTTCAATAATATTATAAAAAATAACAATAGTTATAAAAAATAAAGAAAAATGTCTAATCAGTGCCGTTTAGATACTTTTTACGATAAGTGCATGTATAAAAACTGTACGAGTTCAAGATCTCTAGGAAAACGTTTATATAGATTCCCATTGCAGACTGATAACAGATATCATTTATGGATAAGCAACAGCGGTAAATTTTTTATATCATCTTTAATTACATATTCTGCTATATTTTGTACTTGCATTTTTTATTTCTATTCAATTTTGTTTTACTTATATTTAGTTTGTTTTAATAATACAATCATAAGTATCAGAAAATTATAGAACATAAAGTTTATTTTTATATTCTACAAAAAATGTTATATTCTTTTTTTATATATTTTAATATTTAACTCTAGAATAAATATTTAATTTTTTTATTATTTCGTGATAAATTCCTTTTCTTTCCTTTAAACTGAATAAATAAATAATTGATACTGCTCTTTATATTGCCTACTTTAAAGCTCTTTTGCACTGCTTTTTTACTAAATTTAGACTAAGACAACGATAATAAATAAAAATAAACTAAAATAAATGAAAGTAACTTAAATTGAAATAGATCTCAATAATTAAACATTTAATTATTTCGTGATATAATTATGTGCATTTATTTATTGTACTATTATCTGCAACTCGTGATATCTAATTATTTAAAGGTTTTATATGAAATATTCTACAATATATTTTGTATTAATTGATAAATAAATATGGTATTATTTTATATAATTTATATTAAATATGTTTGAGTAAGATTCATTTTGTTTTTGAGATGATATTTTGTATTTATTCACGAATTTCTGCAATTTATTCACACTAATTGCGTGTGCGTATACGACTTTTATTTTTGATGTTTAATATAAAACAAATATTATTGTACATAATATAGTTATTTAACATCAAACATAAACATTATACAGAATCGATTACTAAATCTATTAACACAGTATCTACATTAATCTATATATATAAGCACCGTCTGTCTGTATGTATGTACGCGAACTACTTCCGCATTTGTGGACCGATATTCGTGAAACTGGTACCAAAATGTTGCAAATTTTTTGGGGGTGGCTGCTGTGGGGTTTTTTTTCAATTTTTTAATTTTTTTTTTTTTCTACAGAGGAGGGTATGTTTAATCTTTTTTGCAATATTTCTGAACACATGGTATCAAAATGTTGCAAATTTTTTTGGAGATAACGACGATGCGGTTTTTTTAAGTGTTACACCCCCACCCACGCACCCACCCACGCATCCACCCACGCGCATGCGCATTTATGGACCAATTTTCACGAAATTAGTACCAAAATGTTGCAAATTTTTTTGAGAAAACTACTGGTTTATTTTTTTAAGTTTACCCCTCCACCCACGCACCCACCCACGCAATCGTATATTTATGAACCGATTTTTTTTAAATTGGTACCTCTTCCGGCTCTTGCCCATCGAGCTTTCTGTTTTACTGCAAAAAATGATTATATTACATAATATTTATTTATAATATTATATTATTATATATAATATTGAGGAGGGAGAGGGAGAGAGAGAGAGAGAGAGAGAGAGAGAGAGAAAGAGAGAGAGGGATTAATTTAATCTATATATATAAGCACCGTCCGTCTGTCTGTCTGTCTGTCTGTGCCCGAACTATTGTACTTCCGCATTTGTGGACCGATTGTCTCGAAATTGGTACCAAAATGTTGCAAATTTTTCGGGGGTGGCTGCTGTGGGTTTTTTTTTTTAATTTTTTTATTTTTATTTTTTTTCTTCAGAGGAGGGTATGTTTTTGCGAAAAAAATTTTTTTTTGCAATATTTCTGAACACATGGTATCAAAATGTTGCAAAATTTTTGGAGATAGCGACGATGCGGTTTTTTTTAAGTGTAACACCTCCACCCACGCATCCACCCACGCATCCACCCACACGCATGCGCATTTATGGACCAATTTTCACGAAATTAGTACCAAAATGTTGCAAATTTTTCTGAGGAAACTGGTGTTTTATTTTTTTAAGTTTACGCCTCCACCCACGCAATCATCCACGCGCGTGCGCATTTATGGACCAATATTTTTACGAAATTGGTACAAAAATGTTGCAAATTTTTTGGAGATAGCGACAATGCGGTTTTTTCAAGTGTTACACCTCCACCCACGCACCCACCCACGCGCATGCGCATTTATGACCAATTTTCACGAAATTAGTACCAAAATGTTGCAAATTTTTCTGACAAAGCTGATGTTTTATTTTTTTAAGTTTACGCCTCCACCCACGCACCCACCCACGCAATCGTATATTTATAAACCGATTTTTTTAAAATTGGTACCAAAATGTTGCAAATTTTTTGAAGATGGCGACGATGTGGTTTTTTCAATTGTTACACCTCCACCCACGCATTCATCCACGCGCGTGCGCATTTATGGACCAATATTTTTACGAAATTGGTACAAAAATGTTGCAAATTTTTTTGAGAAAGCTGCTGTGTGGTTTTTTAAAGTTTTATCCCACCCACGCATTCACACATTTATTCACAGACTTTTTCGAAATTTGTACTCAAATTTTGTTGAGGATGGCTACTATAATTTTAACAAATTTTTATCATCCTATTCATCCACCCACGCACCCATGCACCCATGTGCATACGCATTTATTGACTTGGTCACACCAATAAGTAATTTTAAATAAATTTGTGTACATGTTTGTGATTGCAAAAATTTGCAACATTTTGGTACTAATTTCGTGAAAATTGCATACAAATTAAAGGTTTATTTACACGAATTGCACACATAATCACAAATACGTACACAAATTTTTTAAAAATTACTTCTTGGTGTGACCAAGTCAATAAATGCGTATGCAAATGGGTGCATGGGTGCGTGGGTGGATGAATAGGATGATAAAAATTTGTTAAAATCATAGTAGCCATCTCCAACAAAATTTAACTACAAATTTCAAAAAAGTATGTGAATAAATGTGTGAATGCGTGGATGCATGCGTGGGTGGGATAAAACTTAAAAAAACCACACAGCAGCTTTCTCAGAAAAATTTGCAACATTTTGGTACCAATTTCGTGAAAATTGGTCCATAAATGTGCATGCGTGTGGGTGGAGGTGTAACACTTGAAAAAACCACATCGTCGCCAAAAATTTGCAACATTTTGGTACTAATTTTTTAAAAAATCCGTTCATAAATATGCGATTGTGTGGGTGGATGCGTAGGTGAAAGCGTAAACTTAAAAAACCCCACACACATACACAGAGAGAGAGAGAGAGAGAGAGAGAGAGAGAGAGAGAGAAAGAGAGCGTGTGTCTTAAAGAAAGAGGGAGGGAGAGAGATAAGGAGAGAGAGAGCATGTGTCTTAAAGAGAGAGAGAGGGAGCGCGTGTGTTTTAGAGTGAGAGAGAGAGAAAGCGTGTCTTAAAAAAAGAAAATAAAATATCTGGGAGAAAGAAATAGATAACATAGTAGTCATCCACAAAAAAATTTAAACATTTATTTTGGTATAAATTTCGTGAAAGTCGAACAACAAATGTGGAAGTAGTTCGCGGTAATACAAAAAAAGAATTAATTTTTTGTGTTAAAACGGATTTAATATAGACTATATGGGGACCGCGCAAAGCGCGGTCCGAATAGACAGGCTGGCTTTGAGGACCGCGCGAAGCGCGGTCCGAAAAGCTAGTTATACATATGTTACAGAATATTCTTTTTGTAATTTGCCTACAAAATTTGAGATAAGTTTTGGACAAAATTTTCGAATTAATTTCAAATATATAAATTGAATTTTTATGCTCTTGTTTATAATGTTTATGAAAAGTATTAATTTAATTTATTAATATTATTTTATACAATTAATGTTATTATTTTTACAATTATTATTTTACAATATTATTTTATCAAATTAATTTTTTTATTTTTTAATATTTCTATCAAAAGATTTTTAAATAAAATTAAGAACAAAAAAAGTGAAACAATATTGTGTTAAGGCTGTCTTTTTATTGCTCGCGATCTATCGCGCTTGAATTTAATCAGTACTGCGCGTGCGTGACTGACAAATTTATCGGCAACAGTGCGGACATGCTAGCATGCGTAAGTACATGTGCTTCAGTTGTTCAGTTGACGTGAGTCCGTGCCGTCCGTGGTCCGTGTCAGTCCTCAGTCAGTGAGCCTGGTCGGTCTGACAAAATTTGTCTGTTGGGTCATACAGGGTTTGTCCGGAAAGTAATGCGTCGCATTTTTTTGTGACGCGACTATACATCGCAGAGCGATGGGACCGGTTGGGGAGGAAGGGGGGTACCCTTAGCTTTCCAACGGTAGGTCGCTCAATTGTTTCCATGCGCTTGGAGGGTTAGGACGGCTTATTCTGTGAACCTCTGCTTAGTGGTCGCGTCGAACTTGTGATGGAGAGAACGATAGAGCAACGCTATGCGATAAAGTTTTGCGTGAAGCTGGACAAGACGCCGCTGGAAACTTTTGAAATGCTCAAGAAAGTTTTCGGGGACGATTGCCTTTCCAAATCGCAGTCAAACAGATGGCACAAGATGTTTAGAGAAGGTCGGAAGGAGGTCGCCGACACAGATTAATAGACAGATCGCCAAAGGCCTGCCTAAAGAAGAGACCGCCATCTTCATGCGATAGACTTTGCCCCTTACCGACACACTTTGCCCCTGGTTCGAGTCCGTGCTAAATTTCGTAGACTTGAACCAAAAGACTTTGCCCCTGGTTCGAGTCCGTGCTAAATTTCGTAGACTCGACCAAAAGACTTTGCCCCTGGTGCAAGTCCAGGCTAAATTCGTTTGACATTACCAACAGACTTTGCCCCTGGTGCGAATCCAGGCTAATTGATCATGAGACCAATTTGAGAGATTTGGCCCCCGTTGTGTGTGTGTGTGTGTGTGAGAGAGAGAGAGAGAGAGAGAGAGAGAGAGAGAGAAAGAGAATATTTTACATATGCATATATATATATATATATATAAAATTTATTAAATATAAAAAATATATTTTTTACACATAAAATGTTTTTTTATTGAAATAATCACGATTTTAAATGTGATATAACACAGTGTTCAAAAATTTTTAATTAAATTTTATTAAAGAAAATTACTTGAAATTTTTTACATTAAGAATTTAAAGGCTCCTTATTCTCTTGTAGAAATTTATCACTATGCCAATTAATCACTTATTTCGAGTATTTAAAATACTATAATATACAGTAATTTAAGTATTCGAAATAAAAGTGATTAATTACTCGAAATAAAATTGATAAATTGGCGTTACTAGTAATAAATTTCTATAAGGGTTGAAATAAAGTATAAGAGATAAATAGGCTATATGTGAGCCGTATGAGAAATGTGAGATGTAAGACGCATATTGAAATTTAATTTTTCGATATAACTTTCAAAAATGTACACGAGGTACAAAAAATTAGCTTGGACATTTGTAAGACTTAAAATTGGGATTAATTCTCAATTCTATTAATTAAATTTCGATATAACACACCTTACATCCGCGCACGGCTCACATATAGCCTATTTATCTCTTATACTTTATTTCAACCCTTATAGAAATTTATTACTAGTAAATTTATTACTAGCCCATTTATTAGTGCAATTTTTAAGTTCCTTATTTTTCAAAGTTGACCTTTTTACGTTATCAAATATTTTTGGTACGTTTTCAAGAATTTTATATTTTTACTTACCGCAGTTTCTTATCCAAATGTAAAATCTTTTATCGCAGTCTATAAAAAATTGAAACAATTTACAATTTTATGATATAATATTATTATTATTACAATTTCTATATATATGCACATCTATGTCAAATATCGTGATTTATTTCACATTATTATTATCTATTTTAATAAAAAAAAAAAAAAAAACACTTGCAACAATCAAAAATAAACCGCCTGCCGCGAACGGAAAATGCCAAGAAAGCACGCAATTTCCGCGAATCTCGTAATTTTTTTGAAGAATCAACAATTTCAACGAAATTGTAAATTCTTCAAATCACTGCACAAGTATAATTCACAATAATAATTTTCAGTAACTACGATAAAAAATCGTATACTGAAAACCGCAAACGAAAGTGCAATGGGAGTAAGAGTAAAGTCTGTGATAAAATTAATTGTCAATAGAAAATTAATAATTTTCAAATAGAAAAATTTTGAAATTACCGAGGATTTACAAATAATAAAGTAAAAATATTAAATAATTTATGTTTTCGAATTTTGCTCGCGGAGAGGATCTTTAAAACAAGATTTTTAGAAGAGAGGACCTTTAAAATATAAACAGGCTAA
This sequence comes from Nylanderia fulva, assembly GCF_048542155.1. Taxonomy (NCBI): domain Eukaryota; kingdom Metazoa; phylum Arthropoda; class Insecta; order Hymenoptera; family Formicidae; genus Nylanderia; species Nylanderia fulva. The sequence continues at coordinate 154,856 of NW_028190119.1, read as the reverse complement.
AACGTTGGAAAAATTAAAGCGCGCGTTTAAACAGATAAACGCAATGAAATAGATACGCAATTGTTTTTACTTATCGCTGTAAGCTCACAAGCTTCTGACGTGCTATACACTTTTATATAATATATACAGGGTGTCCGGTAACTAACGGACCAATGATTAAGGGCGGATTCTCTGGCCAATTTGGAGACGATTTTTCCTTAGCAAAAATGTAGAGAAGTCAATAATTTTCGAGTTATAAGCGATTGAAAAAAATAGGTTTTTTGAAAACTAAACGTTTTGGGGTTAAAAGTCTAACATAATTACATTCTTCAGTTAATTTCAGGTAGAGTTTACTATAATAAAATTTTAATTTAAGGCTTAGTTATAAAGATATATAATGACAAAGATTGGAAAGTTGTAAAAAATGATGACCTTTTTTGACATTTTCGCTGAGGAAAAATCGTTCCCAAATTGACCAAAGAATCCATTTGTAATCATTGGTCTGTTAGTTACCGGACACCCTGTATATTGGACACGAGTTTCGTTTGTTTCAGATTCTCGAGAGTTGAAGTAGGAACATACGAATATCATATATCGTTTGTGACTTGCCGAATGAAAGCAAGACAGAGAGCGAACGAGATGATGAGCTTAATAGCTCATAATGTTATAAATAAATAAATAAAAAATTATAACTTGACCTACTAGTTATTGAATCTTTTTTTAATAAAATGTTTCATTATTATTATCATCTAAGTCTAAGTCGTTTAATTACTTTTTAGTTTTTTAATAATTAATTTAATTTATTCTAGTCATTTTTATGTGAGAAAAATAATATCACGTATACGTTTTATAATGAATTAATATATTTCGGGAACCGAATTATATATTCTTAATAATATTAAAGTGTTTAAAAATTATATTTGACTTTTAATTTTAATTATTTTTTAGCAAAGAGTTCCGAAATCTCTTACACACATAATGGGGATTTTTTTCATCCATATAATTCGCAATTTAGTATATATGTTAATTATTAATTTTAATAAAATAAAAATTAAAATTAAAGGTCAAATATAATTTTTAAACACAAATATATTAAATTAATTATAAAACGTATACCCATGATAGTATTTTTCTCGTACAAAAATAATTAGAGTAAATTAAATTAATCATAAAAGATTAAAAATTAATTAAAGAATTTAAACTTATATTTTATATAATAATAATAAAACATTTTATTACGTCAAACCGTCGTGAAATAATTAAATAAAATTTGCTAGTTACGTCGAAGTCAAGTTTTCTAAGCTTATAAAACATTTTATTAAAAAACAGATTCAATAAATATAAGTACATGTTATATATATACTTATATTTATTGAATCTGTTTTTTTTATAAAATGTTTTATTATTATCATATAAAATATAAATTATTTAATTATTTTTTTATTTTTTTATGAGTAATTTAATTTATTCTAGTTATTTTTGTACGAGAAAAATACTATCACGGGTATACGTTTTATAACGAATTAAATATATTTATGTTCAAAAATTATATTTGACCTTTAATTTTAATTTTGTATTTTATTAAAATTAATAATTAACATATATACTTAATTGCGAATTATATGGATGAACAAAATCCCTATTATGTGTGTAAGAGATTTCAGAACTCTTTGCTAAAATAATTAAAATTAAAAGTCAAATATAATTTTTGAACACTTTTATATTATTAAAAATATATAATTCGACTCTCGAAATATATTAATTCATTATAAAACGTATACGTATTAGTATTTTTCACATATTAAAATGATTAGAATAAATTAAATTAATTATTAAGAAACTAAAAATTAATTAATCGACTTAGACTTAGATGATAATAATAATGAAACATTTATTAAAAAATAATTATAATAGGTCAGGTTAATATTTTATTTATTTATTTATTTATTTATTTATTTATTTATTTATTTATTTATTTATTTATTTATAACATCATAAAATTCTGTCCTTTCCGAAATACGCGAACGCTACGAAAAGATAAATCTCGTACATGCCGCCGGACGAGTTCATGAGCATGAGACGCTCTTATCTTGGGAACGTATTAATAGTTACTGCATTGACCACTACTACGATATGGCGCTGAAATCAGTGAGAAATACTGGTCTCTCCTTCATCCAGACCTTTGGCGATCTGTCTATTAATCTGTGTCGCCGACGAGGCCCGCGCAGGACGCCCGTCAACATCGCGAACGGACGACAATGTGACTCGTGTGCGCCAATTATTGAATTCAGACCGTCGAATGAATGTTCGCTTAATGTCGGAATTATTGAACTTGCCGAAAACGATTGTTCACGAGATTGTATCGGAAGACTTGGCCATGCGGAAGATTTGCGCAAAACTTGTGCCCATACGGCTCACACCGCCTTTGTTATTACGGCCTACCTGACCCGGATCGGTGTGGCAACGGTGCCGCAGCCGCCCTACAGTCCCGACTTGGCCCCGGCGGACTTTTTTTTATTTCCTCGGCTGAAAAGGGAGCTCAAAGGACAACAGCTCGAGTCGGTTGACAAAGTACAAGCTACTTCGACGGCCTCCCTGAACAGCATCCCAGTCAAGGAGTTCCAGAAATCTTATGACGCATGGAAATCGCGTTGGCAAAAATGTATTGACGCAGAAGGGTCATACTTCGAACAATTTTAAGTTGTTTTACCTATGCGATCAATAAATTCCTTTTTAAAAAAATGCGACGCATTACTTTCCGGACAAACCCTGTATTGCGATGGTAAGTACGCAACACATATCTAAAAATATTTTTTAATTTTTATGATATAAAAGTTTCACGTCGTGTGGTATAATCTAATGTTAGAATAGTAATTATAGAATTAATATTATAATTTTGAGTAATATTTATAAAAGAAAGCGACAATGAGATGAAAATAAGAGCGAATGAGATAAAACAATATTTTACGAAATCTATTACGTTTCATTCTTTTCGGTTAATAGCCTTCAGATTTGCTTGCTCAAGGAATTACTCGTGATCTTTTATCGAGATACAAGATAATAACATTTTGTAACACTAATTTTTGTAAAACTCTACTAATAGTAATGTTTTAATAAATATATTTAATTTTATATAATAATTGCTCGTCAAAGGCCTTATTTAAGATACTGTTAAGATAATAACGTTAAAATTAGAACTCTTTCGAACGAGCGAGCAAGCTTCGATGAAATTTCTATATTCGGAATCTTTTTTCAGCGAGTAGTGTCTCGATATCGAAACATATCTCCTTCTCTCTCACTTTCTATTTATCTTTTTTTTCATTTTCCGACAACCGGCATCCCTGTTTTAAGTATTTATATACATATACAGTATATTTTTTACAATTTTTTTTCAGGAAACTGGAGAGAGAATATTGGAATTCTCTCCGTTGACAAAACAAGTAACACCGATGATGACATCGTTGATGCCGATATCAACGATGTCGGCAGAAACTGTGTCAACAGTGGCATCGGTGACATCGGCATCAACGATGTCATCAACTATGATGTCGGCGGAGGCATCGACATCGACATCGGCATTGGCACCGGCATCGGCATTGACACCGGCGCTAGCACTGGCACCAGTATCAGCACCAGCACTGACATCGGCACCGGCGTCGACATTAATGGAAATACCGGCACCAGAGAAGGCACCGGTACCAGCGTCAACGGAGGCGTCAACGCTAATAGCATTAAGTGTAAGTTAGACATTTTATATAAATACAATTTATATTAAATATAAAATTAATCATATATACAGAATTGTATTTTACATACAATATTATTAGAAAAAATGCAAAATAATCCTTTTAAAACATTTTTTATTAAGTCATTTTATTATCTTTCCGGTTTTAATATAATTTATTATTAATTAATATAATTGTTATATTTATTTTTGTTATATATATATATAATGTAAAAAAATTAATCTTTTTAAAATAATTATTACAATTATTACAATTTATTACGTTTTTTATTATTATTTACTATATTATATTTACTTTTTTGTTTCAGAGAGAAGATTTAAAAGGTCTTATTGATGCAGCTGTACAATCTGCCATGAGAGGAGGACGAGGAGGAAAAGGACGCGGGATACGAGGAAGCAGAGGAAGAAGAAGGGGAAGAGGAAGAGGACGAGGACATGGATATCAAAGAACAGGGATTAATATTAATAATTATTATACTGCTCCTAAAACATAAAACTATATATATATATATATACTATACATATAACTCGCTATTTTATCACATATATGTAACTTTATATAAAACACTAATAAAATGTAATAAAATTTACCTTGGTCCATTCTTTAGCTGATTTACCCGGCCACATCCAGTTGTATTTAATATTTCCGTTAATTTTTCCCACAGTTCATCCTAGTTAGAAGTTATTAATCGCAATATCCATTAAATATTATTTTAAGCCATATTACTAAACAAATAAAGTATAAAAAATGTTTAAAACTCATTTAAAACTTATTTTCAAAGATATTTTAAAAATGTGAAAATATTTGGTTCCCCTTTTATTCATTAAAAGAACGTTTATTCTAACGTCAATGTAATATAAATATTTATTTAACGTTTATTAAATATTTATTTTTTGTTAATATTTTTTGTTAATATTTTATTAATAAAATATTAAATATTTAATAAACCTTAAATAAATATTTATATTACAGTAATGTTAAAATATATGTTTTTTTTTTTTAATTTTAAAAGAAGGGACTTAATCAATTTTTTCACATTTTTAAAATATCTGAAAATGAGTTTTAAACATTTTGTTTGCTATATTTGTTTGTTACTTAGGAATATTAGTAAAAATATAATAAGGATAAGATATAATAATGAAAGTAAGCAAAAAATGGTAAGTATTATAAATAGTAATAATTATTTTCAACTATCCGTTAGTCATAATATTTTCCCTTTATTTTCTTTTGCTTAAAATAATTTTTCTTACACAAAACATAAAATACATAAAAAATAGTAAAAAGACATTAATAAATAGGATGGTATTAAAATGGATAAAAAATAGCATTTCGATTTTTTTATCCATTCTAATACCATCCTATTTATCAATGTCTTTTTACTATTTTTTATGTATTTTATGTTTTGTGTAAGAAAAATTATTTTAAGCAAAAGAAAATAAAGGGAAAATATTATGACTAACGGATGGTTGAAAATAATTATTACTATTTATAATACTTACCATTTTTTGCTTATTTTCATTATTATATCTTATCCTTATTATATTTTTACTAATATTCCTAAGTAACAAACAAATATAGCAAACAAAATGTTTAAAACTCATTTTCAGATATTTTAAAAATGTGAAAAAATTGATTAAGTCCCTTCTTTTAAAATTAAAAAAAAAAACATTTATTTTAACATTACTGTAATATAAATATTTATTTAAGGTTTATTAAATATTTAATATTTTATTAATAAAATATTAACAAAAAATATTAACAAAAAATAAATATTTAATAAACGTTAAATAAATATTTATATTACATTGACGTTAAAATAAACGTTCTTTTAATGAATAAAAGAGGAACCAAATATTTTCACATTTTTAAAATATCTTTGAAAATAAGTTTTAAATGAGTTTTAAACATTTTTTATACTTTATTTGTTTACTACAATACTTGGGTTATATTACTTTTTTTCTAATACTTATTTTGATACTTATATTGATATATAAATAGTATGTAAAATGTATATATATTTAAAATTAATAATAATGAATGTATAAAATGTATAAAAAGAAAAATCTAAAAATATTTCTTTGTCTAAATATTTCATTAATTTTATGTAGACAAACATATAAGAAGATATATGCATATCTATACTCATATACATATATGCCGAATAAATTTCGCGTAGTAAATAATATTTTTTACATATACATATAAAATAATACATGTGCATATAAAATTACATGTACATATAAAATAATTTAATATTAAAATATTAATTATTTCTTTTTTTATTGTAAAAAATTAAATTTTAATTCTACAAATTTTTAATACAATTACATGTGTAACATATCGAGTAAATAAATTAGTTTTTAAATTTTCTTTTCTTTTGTTTTTATTACAGGAAATACGAAAATAGAAAAATGGTCTGCCAGTTCTATTCGACGTGCGGGATTGTGTGAAGATCATTTTCTTGAAGACTCCTTCACAAATAAAACGACAAGAGGATTAAAACGCAGTGCAGTACCGATTCCTTTCGAGGCTCTAAATAACGTAAGTAATGAACACAATGTATTGATTTCTTTAGATTCTCATAATATTAATAAAAATAATGAAAATAAGAAAAGAAAAAGTATGCAAATGGAAGAAGTGCTTTATTTACAAGAAGAACAAAGTATAAAGAATATTGTATCAACATCTACTACATCATCTACGTCTACTGTTGTTAATGAAAATGTAATAGACGAGCATCCAGAATCACAAACTTTTGAACAACGAACAAATTCATTGCGATGCTATCAGCCACGACATTTAGATTTTAATTCTTCCATAGAAAATGAAGATATAATGGAATGGATGCACATTGAGCCATCTATGCATCAAAGAGTTCTTACGCCTCCTCCGTCTAATAATAATAATAATAATAATAATAACAATACAAATATAATAGAATCGGCGCATCTTGAGCCATCAATACATGAAAGAGTTCTGTTTCCTCCGTGCAATAATACAAGAAGTACTAAAAATAGTACAGAAACAAATACAAAAAATGAAATAATACATAAGTTATGTGCACAAGTTAAATATCTAAAATCTGAAAATATACGATTGCGAAGACAAGTAAGATATCTGAAATATCGTTTACGTCATATTCCACAAAAACGTAAAACGTCAAAAAAAGATAAACAAAAGAAAATAATATTAAACAAATTGGTAGACGAACAAGATCTAAATCCTGTTGCGAAGGCGATGATGCAACTGCATAAACGCAATGCAGCATATACAGAAGAAGAGAAAAATCTGTCAAGACAACTATATTATTATTCACCTGCTGCTTTCTGCCGCTTAAGAAAAGCAGGTTGCAATTTTCCAGGGCAACGAACTATTAGAAGATGGCTGGAAGAATATGACGTACGGCCAGGATTTTGTGATTTTATTTTTCAAAAATTAAAGGAAAAGATTTCTTATTTACCAGTAGAGGAAAGAGTGTGTGCCTTAAAATGGGACGAAATGGCCATAAAACCTTATGAAGAATATTCGCAAAAATTAGATGAAATAGAAGGTCTTGTCGATCTTGGTCCTCTAGGAAGAAAATCAGAAAGATCTAAATGCGTATTTGTCTTTTGCCTAGACAGTTTAAATGTACAACGGGTGCTGATGTGCAACTTTTAACATGTGATCAAGGCACATGTAATCAAAGTGCGTATAGTGAACTCGGTATTGATGCACAGATGCCATGTTTTATACATAATGGAAAAAAATATAACGCATCTTTTGATTTTCCTCATCTGGTAAAAAGATTGGCAAGTTTTCTTAGAACGCACAAAAACATTTATTGTGATGGAAAAATAATCGCATCGTATTCAGATTTTGAAATGACTTGGTATATTGACAATGCCACAAAAGGAGGCTCAAATTTATTATCCCATATAACAGAAGCACATATTCGTCCAAATAATTTCGAAGCGATGAATGTTAAAAGAGCTTTTCAATTATTTAGTCACACATTTGCAGCTGCAATAAGAACAGCTGGTAATGCAAAAGAATTAAATACGAGTACGTGGGAAGCTACAGCTGACTTTGCAACACGCTTAAATAATATTATTGATGCTTGTAACAGTTACAGCCTTAATATTACATTTGGCGGAAAACGACCATTATCCTTCAGAAATTCAGATATTGAAAATCTGTTAACAGATTCTATCGAATGGTGCTCAAGATGGTCAAAATCGGCGGAAAATCTAGTTCAAATTCTTTGTTTCAAAGGTTTTCCATTAACTATACGAGCTATTCTTGCAACTTATAAAAAACTTGCAAATCAATACGAAGGATTTGAACTTGCGACAGGATTGTGTAATCAGGATTCTGTCGAACATTTGTTTTCTAAATTGAGACAACGCGGAGGTTTTAATCCAAATCCAACCGCAAGAATGATCCGATTATCTATCAGACATATACTTTCCACAGGATATATTCAGACTAGCGACAAGGGCAATGTTCAATGTACAGAAGGTGTAACTCTTATTAATCGACCAAGTCGACTTGTTAAGACAATAGAAAATGTCATGAATACGAGCAATGCGACTGTAGAATATATTGAACATGAAAGTGAATTGCTTGACGAAGATGTTAGAATTCTTCTCGAAGAATATAATATCGAACAAATTGATAATATAAATCCGATTGATAGCAATTACAATGAAAATGCCATTGCATTTTTTGCCGGATTTGTGGCACGGCGAAGTATTGCTAAAAGTAACTGTGACGATTGCCGCAACGCAATGATGAAAACACCAATGGATGAACCTGCAGCAAATGAAAAATATATAGAATTTCGTGAATATCCAAATACAGATGAAGATGCTCCAACAGTAACAAAATTAGTACGACCAACAACTCTATACACAAATATTACTAAAACGCAATTAATGGCGTTTAATTGTACATGGCAAAGCCATTGGTCATCCACACAGATGCTTGAAAAAATAGTGACGGAATGTGTACATGCAACGAATCAAATTCATCCAGATTGGTTAGATAAAAATAACGAATGTTATAATCATCGGATGCAAGCATTAAAATACATGATTACTGTAAAAATATATTCCCGTACGAGATATAACAATCGTACTGCCAAAGTAGCTAGTGCATCATACAAAAAAGTTAAGATGAGATTTATAAATAAATAAAAGTATATATAAGAAAAGTAAAAAATAAAGGATACTAAATGTAAGATCATCTTGAGCACTATTATATTAATTACAAATAAGAAAAAAATGATATGAAGAAAGAAAAACCACAAAGGTCTAAAATAATATCATTATTAATATAAATTTAACGTATAAGACGGGCAACAAGAGCCAAATCGCGGATGACAATGCGTTATCCTAACGAAACTAAATAATTTTTCGTTAGAAATAAATACCGGTGCACAAGGCACCAAATTTTTACTTGGACACGGCCAAGATTTTAAATATGAAATAATCTCATATTTTGAGATTTAATTTCAATACCCCTTTTTAACCCCCCTACGGAAAATAAATAAATGAATGCAAGAGAAAAATATAGATCCGAAAATCGCTGAATCGGGAATCGAACCCGAGACCTTTCGCTTGCCGGGCGACTGCTCTTCCAGCTGAGCTATTCAGATCCTTTCGATTCTATACTTTTCTCTGTTATATATATTAATGTTGGTAAACAAACGCATTTTTTAAGCCAGCGTGAATCAAATATAAGAGTTTTAACAACAAATATAAGAGTGTTAAAACTCTTATATTTGATTCACGCTGGCTTAAAAAATGCGTTTGTTTACCAACATTAATATATATAACAGAGAAAAGTATAGAATCGAAAGGATCTGAATAGCTCAGCTGGAAGAGCAGTCGCCCGGCAAGCGAAAGGTCTCGGGTTCGATTCCCGATTCAGCGATTTTCGGATCTATATTTTTCTCTTGCATTCATTTATTTATTTTCCGTAGAGGGGTTAAAAAGGGGTATGGAAATTAAATCTCAAAATATGAGATTATTTCATATTTAAAATCTTGGCCGTGTCCAAGTAAAAATTTGGTGCCTTGTGCACCGGTATTTATTTCTAACGAAAAATTATTTAGTTTCGTTAGGATAACGCATTGTCATCCGCGATTTGGCTCTTGTTGCCCGTCTTATACGTTAAATTTATATTTATATTACAGAGCCTTGTTAAAACTCTTATATTTCATTATTAATAATTCATAAAAAAAAAAAATATTTAAGAATTTTATATAAAATTTATTTAATAAATTTTATAAATATTTTATACATTTATTTATTAAATATTTTATATTTATATTTATTTTATATTATTTTATTATTAATTAATAGTAGTTAATATTAATAAATACATCTTATATTATTTTATATATATATAATAATATATTAATATTTATTAATTTTAATATTTAAAAAAATCAATGCAAGGAATAGAAAAAACATAAAATAACGTGGAACGTAGTAAAAATTATCTAGAAAAAGAATTATTTTTTAATATGAGTATTTTCTATAAAATAATATAATTTCTTTATTTTGTAATTTTGAAAAAAATTTCTTCATTTTTTTATTGTTATATATATCTTGCATAATTTTGTCATTGAAAAGAAATATTTATACTGTGTATCATGAAATTACATTCATTAAAATATGTTTGCAAATCATGTTACATTTAGTAATGAGTATTATTTTCCTGTAATGAGAAAAATAAGCATGAATTTTTCAATTTCTTAGAAGAATGCAATCACAGTTGAAACAAATTACATAAATCGTTAACTAGCAGGTTTAATCACGGACTAAATAAAATATTTTTATGCAATCATGCTAAGAAATTGTAAAATCATGTATTTTCTGATTACTAATGACATATAACACGAGATATATATAATAATAAAATTTTAAGAAAGTACAGTAACACGGTACAATAAATGAAATCTATCGTACATGTATTTGTTGGCATACGGTATTCTAATATAATCATAGAAGATACATATGAATACCGTTAATAATATAGTATACAGTAAGTGATTTTGACAAATCACTTACAATAATAAGACGCCTTAACAGAAATAGATAACAAAAGACATCAAAATATATAACTGATTCTTTTAGTTATAGAAAATCTATATTATATTCCCACAATCCATTTCTTGTAGAAATTTCGGATAATTTTGCCTCTTTCGCAGCCTCCGATGAGCTATGTATTCGGCTTCGGATGAGATGGAAAAGTCTTTTTTTTTCTGGACTCCCAAGTATTGCGGCACCTGCAAGTTTTTAAAGTGTGATAAGAGCAGTCGCCCGGAAAGTGAAAGACGCGGGTTCGCTTCCCGCTTCAGCGACTTTTCGGACCTATATTTTTCTCGCTTATTTCTCCATATGTAAGTTTCGAAATTAATTTATATGTGGAACTTTGGGATCTCAAATTGAGATACAGTTCCGTTTAATTAATTTTTCGTTTCGTTTCCTTGGCTCTATTGCCCAGCTTAGAAGACAGCATACTTATATTAAAATTTTTTTATTTCTTTTTCACATGGCGCATGGACTTGGCATCTTGTTTATCTTTTTTTTTAAAGTTTTTTAAAAGATAAGTTTTTTTATGGTACGATTCTACATTTGCAAATTTAAATTTTTACTGATTCATTATACGACTCTATATATGTCTGCAACTTTAATTTTCCACTGGTACAAGTTTCTACTTTCACTTGGCGCAATTTTTTTTTTATTTCATTACTTTTGTTACGATTGTACATGGGTTTATAATCGATAATTTTTCATACAATTCTATTGTACATGGGTTTGCAATGTAGGATTCTACATAAGTTTGCAATGGATAATTTTTAATACAATTCTACATGGGTTTGCAATGATTAATTTTTCATAGGATTCTACATGAGTTTGCAATGGTTAATTTTTCATAGGATTCTACATAGGTTTGCAATGGGTACGATTCTACATGGGTTTGCAATGGTTAATTTTGCCTAGGATTCTACATGGGTTTGCAATGATTAATTTTTCATAGGATTCTACATGGGTTTGCAATAGGATAGGATTCTACATGGGTTTGCAATGGATAATTTTTTAATGGCGTGCCCTTAACTGGTCGCCTTTTTTTACCTTTTTTTAAAGGTGAGTTTTTAGAGATTATATCATTCATTTTTGTATATTTTTATGACCGGAAAGAACAATTATTAAACATGTTTATCTAAACTTCTTTGCTTAAAATGATGTGTACAATCATATCTTAGAATCCTGATCATTCCTCCTAAAGCACCCTATTTATATAAATTTACCCATATGTGTGTGTGTGTGTATATGTGTGTGTGTGTGTGTGTATATGTGTGTGTGTGTGTGTACTAATGTCGAGCATTTTTTATACATTTTCTGTTAAATTTAGATAAAAGTTGCAGGATTTCGAAAAAGAAAAAGTTGACACAGACTTTTTCCTAAACGGCGATTTTCAAGGTTATTTAAAGGTCACTTATATTTTCAAAATAGAATTACCTTAATTTTTCTCATATAAATCGATTTAACTCGCAATATTTACTATAAAAAGTTGTAAAGTGTTAGCGCGCGATAATTATTGGCACTAACCTTTTTTACCTCGTCGCTGACTGGATTCGCGGTCCTCAGATCTATGCCAGATGGATGGATCTCGTTCAATTTATTATAATTAGTCAGGATGTGTGTGAGGATATATATATGTATATTATGTTCCAATAAATGTATTTATTTGCGATCCGATGTGTGTATATATATATTGTAGATTCGATACAGACGCCGGAGCTGCTGGTAACGCCGCCAGAATAATTACTTTCTCTGATTATCAGACTGTGTCAAAAACTGTCAAACTGTGTAACTGTGTAACTGTATAACTGTCTCTCGCGCTCAAATATCCTCATTTTTATACTCGCTTGTCTAAAATATTCCCACCCCAAAGCACCGGACCAATCGGAGTAATTTTACATAAAATCGTTCGGTGCTCGCGAAAACAATAATTCTTACGAACGAGAGAGATTAGGTTGACGGTCGCACAAATAAATAAAAATATAACGCATAATAAAACTAAACCGTCTAAGGACAAGTAAACGAAAATATAAATAAATAGATTAACATCTCTCTCGCTTTCCTTTCCCTTATACATACGGCAACAAAGTTAAAAATATATAAAAATGCTTACAGCTCGGCCATTCCTGACTCTTGACCGTCCCGGTCAACGTTATTATAAAATTACAAAACACAATATAAATAATCATACAAAATCATGCACGTATGTACGGGCGCATTTAATCCGGTGCTCGTATTCTTGTATAGGGCCGCTGCGTTAGCTGGAACCCGTCAACATCGGTGATGATGTAACGATCGCGATCTAGAATTTTTTCCACGATATACGGGCCTTTATATTTTGATATTAGTTTTCTATTTATTCCGGCCGCCGTTTCTAAATTACGTATTTCAACGTAATCGCCGACGCTATATTTCTCGGCCGCTTTTCTGCGCAAATTATAATGTTCGGCGCCCCTTCGCTGCGCTTCGCATATCTTTTCGCATGCACTTTCGTGAGATTCGAATTCAAATATTATTACATACAGCCCCAGAAAACGCTGCATGTTCCTCGCGCTACGCGGCACCGGATAGTCAACGACGGACGCAACATTCTCGTCGCTCGGCCGAATACCGTGTCCACTTACGCAGTAACCCAAGTATTTTACCCCCGTCCGGGCGAAGTGACACTCATCGAGTCGAAATCCTAATCGATTCTCACCTGCTACCTCGAACACTCTCGATAAGATTTCGATGTGCTCGTCTAGATCTTTCGTAGCGATCAGTAAATCATCTAAATAAATTAGAATCTTATTTTCGCGGATCAATGCCTCGAACACCATATGCACGAATCGCTGAAAAACCCGTGGAGCGTTCGTCAACCCGAATGGCATGCGCAGATACTCGAACCGCCCGAGAGGCGTAACGAATGACGTGCATTTCACGGACGATTCATGCATCCTGACATGATGGAATCCGTCCCTCATGTCCAAGATGGAAAAATACACCTTTCCCTGTAGACGATCGATGTTATCGTCTATCAGTTCCGTCGGAAAATTGTCGCGTATCGTGATTTTATTCAATTCTCGATAATCCACGCACAAACGGCACCCTCCGTCCTTTTTCCGCACCAAGACTATAGGACTCGCATACGGAGAACTACTCGGTTGTATAATAGATCTTTTTAATAAATCGTCCAAAATTTCGCGTAGAAGTTCCTTATCCGCGAAGGACAATCGTCGCGGCCGCGAACTTATTGGTTGTTCGTTTTTTAGAGCAATTATCATTTTATAATCGGGCGCATTTCCCTCAATTCGCATCTTGTCAATATAATGCGCCTTGTACGCCCCTCAAATCCGCGCGGCCACCTCGCCGCCGACCGCCGGATTTATTTTCAATTCGTCGCACGGATCAATGGAATCGCCGCCGCAATCGATGTGCATTAAAGAATTTACAGCGCTCTTCTCTTCGGTCCCCGCGATCTCAAACGTATCGCCAATCGTAACGTGAAGTCGCGGACAGTTTAAAAAATCCCTCCCCAGCAAGACATCGAAAGCCATTGTCTTTCGAGGAACCACATAGAACTTCATTTCGACCCGTACTCCGCCGACCTCCAACTGACCGAAGAAAGCACCACCGATCTCCAGCCGCGACCCATTAACCCCGCAAAACGGCTGTTCGTTTGCCGTGTTGCATCTCGCCTCGCACGGAACTACGTCGTCGCGCACCAGACTAATAGGCGAACCGGAGTCTATCATTGCGTCCACCACATATGTACATTTCTCTTTCGCATCACCGGGCAAAATCTTTACACGGATCATGTACGGCTTAGGAAGATCGACCGGATGCAACATATTTGTCGTGGTGGTCCGCGCCACGTCCTCCGATGCCCCCGACGTTGAGGCTTGATTACGTTTCGGACACTCCCGCGCGAAATGACCCTCCGATCCGCACACGAAACACGTTTTCCTAGTCGGTAACGTCTGCCTACAATACGCCGTAATGTGCCCCGTCTCGCGACAACGATGACACCTTCGCACTCCCTCAGCCGTCGTCGCCTCTGTCCTTTTGCTGTTGGCAGTCCTCTGTCCATCCCTCCTGGTTTTGTCGTTCGTCCTCTCCCCATCGATTCGAATCTTCTCGAATGCCCTCAGCAAATCGGCTCCCCTCTCCAGATTCAGCATCCGTGCCTGGTTCCGCAGCCTCTGGTCCGACACTCCCTCGATCACATAGTCCAGGATTTCGTCCTGAGCTATCGGCACTCGATTCGCCAGGATCATTTTGTCATGATAGTAGTCGCAAAATGATTCGCCTGACTTCCAAGTCCGGGACTCAAACTCCCTTCTCATGGTAAGCCTGCCCGGACGCAGATCAAACATCTGATCCATCTCCTTGAGCAGATCTTCGACGCTCAACACCAAGTATTCTGCCCTCGAGTAGAACCACGACAGCGCGCGTCCTTTCAACCGCGAACTAATTAAAATGCGAGTAGCATTTTCGTTCAGATTGTAGGTGGTCTTTAATAATTGCAGTTGTTGCTTCCACCTCCAAAAAGTATTGTCCCCGTCAAACTCGGGAAGCAGCTCTCGAATTTCTCGCACGCCGCTCGTCGCCGATACCGCGCTGCCCTCCGATGCCGCGCTTCTCGCCGTAGGAGAGCCTCTCACAATCTCCAGCTCTCGCTGCAGCAACTGTTGCTCTCTCCGCCAGCACTCTCTCTCTCGGCGGAGTATCTCCAGCTCTCGTCTCATCAGGCTATGGTCCTCCAGGCCCTGCTCCGCGAAGCTCCTGTCTCTCGGTGCACGAGCCTCTTCGCTCGCCACCGATGCTCGAGACCTCACGCTCGCCGCAGGCGCCCTAGTCTCCATCCTCGTCGCCGACGCTCGAACCTCCACGCTCGCCGTCGGTGCCCGAGTCTCCTCGTCCTCCGCCGGTGTCTCGTCGTCCCCATCCGACCGACGCGAACAACCCGGATCCCCGTCCTCACCCTGAGCGTCTCCGCCAACTCTCCCCACACATTCGGATCGTATTCGTTCAACCGTTTTATCAGTTCGACCTTTAACCCGCCCGTGGTCAGTCCGCGTTGACAAAGAGCGGTCTTCAATTCGGTCACCGTCATCTCACTCCCGATTTCCATCGTGACTGTCTTTCCGGAATCGAATAGTTAATTGCCCGTCGACACGCTCGCGAAAACCTAACACTCGCGTCACGCTTCCCGAAACGCGCCTCGTCAAGATTTCCGGATTCTCGCAATGTCAGGGCGAGCTCCGAATCCCACTTCTGACGCTGTTAGCGCGCGATAATTATTGGCACTAACCTTTTTTACCTCGTCGCTGACTGGATTCGCGGTCCTCAGATCTATGCCAGATGGATGGATCTCGTTCAATTTATTATAATTAGTCAGGATGTGTGTGAGGATATATATATGTATATTATGTTCCAATAAATGTATTTATTTGCGATCCGATGTGTATATATATATATTGTAGATTCGATACAGACGCCGGAGCTGCTGGTAACGCCGCCAGAATAATTACTTTCTCTGATTATCAGACTGTGTCAAAAACTGTCAAACTGTGTAACTGTGTAACTGTATAACTGTCTCTCGCGCTCAAATATCCTCATTTTTATACTCGCTTGTCTAAAATATTCCCACCCCAAAGCACCGGACCAATCGGAGTAATTTTACATAAAATCGTTCGGTGCTCGCGAAAACAATAATTCTTACGAACGAGAGAGATTAGGTTGACGGTCGCACAAATAAATAAAAATATAACGCATAATAAAACTAAACCGTCTAAGGACAAGTAAACGAAAATATAAATAAATAGATTAACATCTCTCTCGCTTTCCTTTCCCTTATACATACGGCAACAAAGTTAAAAATATATAAAAATGCTTACAAAAGGTATAATTTTTACATAATCTTACATAAACTTCGAAATATTACAAATATTTTATTTTATGAAATATTTCAGTTTATGTAAAATTATGTTAACTATCTTTTAAATTATTCACTTTTAGCCATCTTACCCTTACAACCTTTTATAGTGAATATTGCAACAAATTGGTTTATATATATAATATATATATAACATCAGTTATTATTAATTGATGTTTACATTTATTTTCAGACTTACTAGAGCTCAAATGCTCCACATTTTTTGCAAAAACTGTTTATTCTACAGATTTCAAATATGCTTTTAAATGATGATTGAATATTTCCTTTTTTTAATTATTTTTATTATTATTTTTCAATCTCAATCAACTTTTATAACTTTATGCCAGCACGATACAAATACATGTGTCTTTATTTTTTTTATTATTTTCATTATTATTTTTCAATCTCAATCAACTTCTATAACCTTATGCCAGCAGGATACAAATACATGTATGTCTTTATTATTGTATCAACTCTTGTCTTTTCCATGTAACCATGTCTTCATAGTTTGAATTATCCCTTCATCTTCTCAATCTTTCGCAGAGATTTAATTAATTAAATACACTTCACACGAAATAAAGTTTGCTGGAAGATATACAGCAAACGATAACTGTAAAAACATGATTACGTGGAAAGAACAAGAGTTGGTACAGTAAAGGCAAGTAAGTAAGTACATGTAATGTATCGTATTGGCATAACGCTATATCCGTGGAGCAGATAATGTGGCTGTAGAGGTAGTCTGCAGTGCAGCTAATGTGGACATAGATGTTGATTGAGATAATTGTCTAATATAAAATAGAATTTCAAAATTTAGTTTAAAAAGCTGTTGCATATATAAATAAAGTTTATTTTTTCTAAATTTGGAATATGTTTAATTAATTAATTTTTTAAGTCTATGTTTAATAAATTTTTTAAGTCTGTATTCAATAATTTTATTTATTTGATAAATACATGTATGTCTTTATTTTGATATGTTTAATATAATTAGAAATTCATTATTAATTAGATATGTAAACTATAAATTCATATATAATATTTGAAAATATATGTGAATATTTAAATTTTTATCTTCTCCTTCCTCTCCTTCAATCTCTTTAATATCAATATGTGTATGTGTGTACACGCGCGCACATTTGTACGTATTTATTTAATTATTGGACAGTTGAGAGTACTTAATTGATAAAAAATTATGACAATAATAATCCTTGTTTTTTTTTCTTATTATTTACTCAGATTTTTTTGTCTATCTTATAAGATAAACACTTTAGAGATTGAATATTTCAAGTAAACTAATTGTAAGTAAATTTCACATTAATGCATATAGATGTTTAATCATGAATACTAAATAAGTACACAAGACGAACAGTGAGTGAGTGAGTGAGAATGAGAGAGTGTGTGTGTGTGTGCGTGTGTGTGTGAGAAAGAGAGAGAGAGAGAGAGAGAGAGTTAGCCAACATAACCCCGCACGCTGCCGATCATGAATGTACTAAATAAGTACACAAGACGAACAGTGAGTGAGTGAGTGAGAATGAGAGAGTGTGTGTGTGTGTGCGTGTGTGTGTGAGAAAGAGAGAGAGAGAGAGAGAGAGAGAGAGAGAGAGAGAGAGAGAGAGAGAGAGAGAGAGAGAGAGAGAGAGAGAGAGAGAGAGAGAGAGAGTTAGCCAACATAACCCCGCACGCTGCCGATATGGCGGAGCGCCACTATCGCCATCTGTTGTAAAACGTGCGAGATGGACAAAATTACCACTACATGCATCTTGCATGTGTTGTGTACGTGTGATATATGTGTGCGCATGTGTTGTATACGTGTGAATACGTGTAGCACGATACTACTATGTATGCGTGGTCGATGATGATAATGATGATGATAATGATGATAATGATGATAATGATGACGGGGACGTTTCTTAATAGAAATTTTTCATATTTCGACTTTGCATTTATATATCTCTGCTTACAAATCACGTAGAGCAGAAATAAAGACACTTTTATTATATAATTCGAACTCAATCTATCGATTAAGTCTAGTATAAACTCGATTGCTTCAGCCATTATTGAGGATTCAAAATATTATAAAGACTCAAATGTCCGACTCGCGTTAAGATACACGGTGTCTCCGCTACGCCCTTAACTGGTCGCGAGACACTACCGTGTCTCTTGATAATAAAATTTTAAGAAAGTACAGTAACACGGTACAATAAATGAAATCTATCGTATATGTATTTGTTGGCATACGGTATTCTAATATAATCATAGAAGATACATATGAATACCGTTAATAATATAGTATACAGTAAGTGATTTTGACAAATCACTTACAATAATAAGACGCCTTAACAGAAATAGATAACAAAAGACATCAAAATATATAACTGATTCTTTTAGTTATAGAAAATCTATATTATATGTAGATTTCCCGTGATAAGACCTGTTAGTTTGAGCGATTTATGTAATTATTTCAACTGTGATTGCAATCTTTACGTCATGCATATCTAAATGCCAACTAAAATACATATACACATATGTACCTAAATCTTTAATTACAATATATTATTAATTTTTTTAAACATGCATTCCACGTTAACATAATAAATATGATTAAATACAAATTATTTAACAATATCTTTTTTCACAAAATATATGTTTTATAATAATGAATACTTTTAATTACAGCTTTTTTTTTAGAGCGGAGGGTTTTTTAGTGGGTGAGAGTCCCACATACCCCCGTCGGACGGCCGATGGGAAATGCATAATGCATTTTTCCCTTCCTACAAAAAAAAAAAAACTGATATATACAGGATTCCGAAATTCGCGAGTCAAAATAGTATAGCAAAAAAGTTCTTTAAAATAAATTAAAAAGTTTAAGCTATTTCTTATTCTAAACAATAAAATTTTTGAGGTAAAAAAATTTTAAATTGGCCAATTATAGATTACGATTTAATGGACACTTGAAGTGCGTAAAGTGCATGGTCACTACCCAAACAGCACACATATCCTAAAAACGTTCAGAGAACATCCTGAGGATGTTCGAATGTCCTCTGGATATCCTCTGAATATCTTTCGGATGTTGTGCTATTAGGATATAACATAATCGACTCACGGATAGGCGTCCGTTTAATCGTATTCTGTAATTGGCCAATTTTAAATCTTTTTACCTCAAAAAATACTGTTTGGAATGAAAAATGGTAAAAATTTTTTTAATTTACTTTTTCGAGAAACTTTCTTTTTATGGTACTTTAATTCGCAAAATTCGGGACACCTTATATATATATATATATATATATATATATATATATATATATATATATATACATTTTTGTACACGTGGTATATATGTATTAAATAAAAAATATTAATATACATATATTATATTATATAACAATTTTTGTATAATTTAAAGTTCAAAGTATATTTAATTATTCATTTAAATTTATTTAAATATATATTATTAGAAATTTTTTTTATGATAAATTATTTTCCATAAGTTTTATTTTTTTTATTATTTTTATTTTATAATATTATGTTAATTTTTTGTTATTTTTATACAAATATATTTATTTTATTTTCAATATTTATTTTCTTATTTTTTATATTTTTTGTGCAATCAATTTAATTTTCAGGGATGTTATTTTTGTAAATGAATATAAAATTATTGAAAATATTTTATAAATACAATTGATTTATTATTTCTTATTTTTTATTTATTTATAATTCTGATTTATTAAAAAAAAAAAAAAAAGAAAACATATGGTCTTGAACTCTGATCTTCGTCGTCTTCTGGTCTATCAATTGTGGATGTAGCACGGACATGAACTAAATTTGGCTCTTTTACCGACATCGAAAGTGGATGTGGCCATGTAGTTCCAGACGCTCGTAAAATGGATGTACGTGACGCTAGTGAGCAGCCTAGAAAAAGCGTTTGACGAAGAACGGCGGCGTGGCCTCTCTCATTCTTCTCTCTGGTCACGTCCTAATGACCTTCCTACTTTCTTAATTCCTAAGTTAGAAAGAACAGGGCGCTCTCTATTTTTTATGAGGCAACCTGCATACACCGGCTATACCTCAGGGACGCCGAGAGCACGGACTATACTATGAAACTAGGGACCGAGTATTGGGACGTTGGGGATGGGGAATTCTAATTACTAGTGGGAAAAGGATTTCTACTAGCAATTCTTTCTAAACTGACCAATGAATTGATTAATTGATCGACTGTAATTTTCCCATTTAAATACAATAGTTGTTAATTAATAAATTAAGTAGCAAGAATATCATATAATTCTCGAATTTAGAGTCTTAAGAATCCCTTATTGGGTCCTTATTAAACAAGTATTTAGATTACACGAATTATCGGTTTCCAAGAAGTCTCGCGTTTATCGTGTTTGATGGATCTGGAATGTTATCTAAACAGACGAGAAATTGGTCTAAATCGATGTTTCCCTCTAAAACGTTTGTTAGTAAAACGATAATTATGTTTATTATTGTATGAATTTTTTCGTTAATTAATTTCTCATTTTCTTCAATAGTACATTCTGATGACATTGGAGAAATACTTTAAATATTTAAATATCTAGATAATTAGCATATTGATCGATTTGAAGTAAATTGTCTAGACACTGATCCTTTAATAATTGTATTAAGTCCTTACGATGCAGTTGTTCCCGAGATGTATTCTTTTCTATTTGTGATACTAAATCACACAATTCTGCAATTAGTAATTGTTCGGAAGAATCAGTTTCTGAACTAAATATATTAGGTGGTTCGTCTGGCAAGAATTCTATTCCAAAGTCAGGGGGAATTTCTTTGTCTGGGATTGGTGATAACTCGAGGAAGTTAGTTCTGAGATTAAAATAATTAAGTGTTTCTTCTATTGAGGGGTCAATTGAACTTGGTAGTTCAGGAGTCAAGAATTCCAAAGAATTTGGAGGTTGATCGATCGAGGGTTCGATCTCGGTATGAGAGAGTGTTCCTTTGTCCGCTACGAGATTATTGTCAAGATTTAGTTGAATAGATGAAGTCTTTAATCTTTTTATAGTTTCCGGAAAAATGGCAACTATTTCACACGATTTGATGCGAGGTTTATCTTTCAATGACTGTCGTCTGAGCCAGAGCAAGGTAGACACGGCACAGTTAGCACGATTTTTCTTACCTGCTCTATGATTACGTTTCCTCCGATATTTGATCTTCTATTCCCGCGTCTTTAAAATATCATTAAATAATAATGGAATATTTATTTTAATTAGGAGATGTTACCAAGAGGATACTACTAGGAGAGAGGGGGGTGTACTGAACGAAATTACATCAATGTAAATCATGTATTTCGCATGCTCTTTATCTCGAAACTAAAAAGAGTCAGAGAATAGAGGACCTTTGATAGGAAATAATCAGGGCGTTGATGGGAGAATTGCCTTCGGTGCGCTATTCAGCGCTCGGGGCAGGAAATAATCAGGGGATTGATGGGAGAATTGCCTTTGGTGCGCTATTCAGCGCTCGGGGCAGGAAATATGAGGATGCGGATAAAGAGAATTATTCGAGTAATAACAGAAGATGTATTTTCTTATTGATAGGAAAATTAGAAGATGATTGGATAATGATTGAAAGAAATCTGCGCAACCTTCGAAACATGTTCGAATTTTTATGTAATACTGGAGTGTTGGATGATTTGCGTGATTAACAGATTCCTACCTTTAAGACGACGAACTCTTCGTAGACCTGTGATGTGCTTGGCCAAGTTCGCTCCCTTGCAAGAACCTCGGTCGTGGGATGCTTATGGCGAAATCAAACACTAGGTTGTACGATGTACTGAAATTCTTTAATCGTCTTTTAACCCGGTTACAAATTGTGCGCAATTAAGAGTTAAGAAGTCAGCTAGGTCGACGGCTAATTTGTGACTTCAACAACGTACCAAGTTACAAATTGAAGCGGAGTTACAGCGACTAAGTGTCGTTGACAAAGTTATATATTCCGAAATTCGCGTTATAAATTGACCTTTTTAGAATGATACGAAATTGTTGTTGCACTCTTTGGCTAGCGACAATTTAGAATGTAACTTTTATGTTGAAATGCCGTTCTCGGGCCAGATTTTCTAGGGTTTATATATCCCTCGAAAACGAAAAATCCTGGTATTGTGTGCAAATTTTTGGGTGGGAGGATTCCCATCAAAACGCTTTTCCAGGAAGATATAATAAATTTTCTTATAAAAGAAGGAGGTTGTTTGGCGGTTCTGAGAAGGCAACGAGTTTGACCAAATATATGGTCATGAGGATCTATCATGATCATATGATCATAAGGATAATAAGCGACGAGAAAATCTAAGTTAGAATAAGTCGTAAAAGTCTATGATTTGTTGGTTCTCGAGTTTTACGACGTGCAGATGTTAGCATCCCGAATGGCGCGGGGTTGCTTATTGTATCAAGATCGGGGGCGGGACGGGCGACAAAGAAAGTTCAAACGGTAGCCGCACGTTGGGGTTTCTATTGTTCACTTGGTAGCTTTTATACGTTTCTGAAATCGTTCTCTATATAATTCTCTGCTATATTTTAGTTATTAAAACTATAATTTAATATAATAAAATAAAATTATGATTGCTAAATTATATAGTTATGATTTTACAACGTGGTATATTCTTAATTACGGTGAATTGTTGTTATATTTGTGGAATCCTTATTTATGTGAATATATTGAAAAAAAAAGAAGAATAATATCTCTGATACTAACAATAAGTTGTAAAATCTGAATAGTCTCAATTATTGATGATAGTGATAAAGATAGTAAGGTTCCATAAATATAATTACAAGTGAGGCGCATCGTTTACGTTATCTTATAAATTAAAGAAAAAGATTTTATGGAATATTCTATGACAAATAGTCGGTCATAAAGAATTTATCAATTTTTATAATTCATTCTCCATAGTGTGATTAAGATATTTATTCCGACGATTCATCATTTTAACTATTCCATAAATAATATTATTCAATTTCGAACACGTTGATTATAGGGTTCACACATTGATTAATAGGTTTGCACACATTGATTATATTTCGCATTTATCGTTCATATCGTTAGATGGCGACGGCTAGTAATTTATAGGTATGCGCTTGTTGCGTTGGATTAGTCGCGTTTGCTAGTCCCTAGACTAGTTATAACTAGAAGATTCCTTAAGGTGCCTACTGATGGACGCGGCAAGTTGCCGCGCGCGGCAGTTCAGAAAGAACTAGATCTAGGGGCTTCTGAAACTGATGCCGCTTGCCGCGTCTGCCGCGCGAATTCGGCGTCATCGCGTTTGTCGCGAAACAATATAACCTCAATTCCTCAGTATCTCAGTTATCAGTTTAAATAATCAATATATCATGTCTGCAAAAATGAAAATTTATGAGTGGTCAATGCAGTGCAGTCAGGAACAGAATGTAGAAGCAGACCGACGTGACAAGTTGCTCGGATCATTAGCTATGTTATTAGCTGCAAAAAACAGACGGATCAACAAAAAGAAGCGTTTCTGGGTTGCTCCAATTTTTAAAAAACGCTGTGAGCATGGTTTTTACCATGCCTTGCTGCCAACACTTAAATTGGAAGATCTGCGGTTCCATAATTATTTTCGGATGTCAACCACGAACCACGCAATACGAAGAGTTGTTAGCCATTGTAGGCCCGCATCTAGAGAAACAATACGTCGTGCGAGAGCCGATAAGTGCAGCAGAACGATTGACGTTGACATTACGGTAAACATCTTTTGTTTTTATTTTAGTTATATGAATGTAAATGTTGCATTACATCAATTTGCATTACGTTTCAGATTTCTGGCAGCTGGTGATTCCATGTCTTCAATGACATATCAATATTTAGTAGGCTTGACGACTGTAAGCAATATTATTGCTACAACATGCAAGATTATTTGGGAACATTTGTGTACTTTGGTTCTTCCACCTCAGTTATTCGAAGATGACTGGCGGAGCATCGCAGAAGATTTTGAAGATATATGGGACTTTCCACATTGCATTGGAGCAATCGATGGAAAGCATGTAACCATTCAAGTAAGTAATACTTGTATTATAATTCTTTTCAGGCATTATTCAAATATTAAAAACTATCGGGAAATGAAATAAATAGAAAAAACAATACGAGCAGACTCCAATTTTCTTGCAGTATGTGAAAAATATATAATAATCTTTGTGTAATTTCAGTGTCCGGATAATGCTGGCTCCAATTTCTACAACTATAAAAACAGTCATAGCATTGTGCTATTAGCTATTTGTGATGCCAATTATATTTTCCGGTTCGTCGATATTGGTGCGTATGGCAGGCGAAGTGATGGAGGCATTTTTCGTGAAAGCCGATTCGGTCAACAACTTAATGCAGGTCAAATGAATATCCCAAAATCGGACAGTTTTTACAAAGGAGGCCCGTCTTTGCCTTACTGCATTGTCGGGGATGAAGCCTTTCCATTGAAATCATATTTGCTAAGGCCATACTCTGGCAAAAATAACTTGTCCGCCGAACAGCACATCTTCAATTATAGACTCAGTAGAGCCAGACGAGTGATAGAGAATTGTTTCGGAATACTTGCTAGCCAATGGCGAGTTTATCGAAAACCGATCATGTGGAAACTGCTATGAAGATCGTACAAGGTACAATCTGCATTCATAACTGGCTCCGCAAGAGTGATATCGAGAAGAACAATTATATTCCACCAGGTATGTTGGATAAAGAAACGGCTGTGGGTGATCACATACGAGGTTCGTGGAGGACGATTATGGAAGATGGTTGTGCATTTGTGGACATCTCCAAATGTAGTACAAATACAAGTACTCGGGGTGCCATGCTCATTAGAGATGAATTTTGTAAATATTTTAATAATGAAGGCTCAGTAGCATGGCAAAATGATAAATGATACATTAGCATATTATTTCGTTTTATTTATAATATTATACTAGACATCACAGATATAATCATTATTTGTATACTACACATGCAAAGGAAATAAATCACACCTTTTAATCATGCAAACTAATTCTTTAAAACTTCTTTTTCCTAATTTCCCAGATACTCATAACTTTAATGTTTCTTGTTATCCCGGTCCAGTTGAGTAATAACTTAACTATTTGAATAAATACGCTTCGGCTTTATTGCACTAACAAAATCAGTCTCGTTTTATTACTATACGTATACATATATTATTCATATTATTATATTTTACGTTATATTATTGTTGTTGCCGAATTGTCGTTACGCAATAATTCAGCACGTAAGAGCTCGTGAATTTTCAACATTATTGCGCGTCTGCGGACTGATGACAACTCTCGTAGCTGGCAGGCAATCATCGAAGTAAAATTGTCAACTTCGTCAAGAACAGGAGGAGTTGGCAAAGGTGGTCGTGGAGTCTGCAAGGCCTCTGCTATCTGCTTCATCAAGTCTTCTTCGCGCTCAGTACTTTTTCGTTTTCTTTTCATTCCTGAAAATGAAAGAATGACTTTTACATAATAATACATTTTGTATTATTGGACAAAATTGATGTAGCTAGCTGTAATAGTACTAACAAGTGAGATATTCAATTTGTACAATTTTCCTACAATATATATATATGTGTGTCGTGTCGGTTGATAATTAATGTGGAATTTTGAATATAATGCGGGGTCTACGATGCAGTCGTTACAATGTTACGACGCTGTGACGGATCAATCAAAGAAGAGAATATATGATTTTTTTTCTCTGATTGGTCCGTTGCAGCGTCGTATTGTCATAACGACTACATTGTAGACTCTGCAAAAGTTTTATTTTATTATTGCATATTCTTCTTATTATTCTCTTTCTGTTTTTAAATTTATTTACTTGCCCGTACAGCTTATGAACGAAATACTTTTTGATGCATCAATCGCACCGTTGACTTCTACGACGTCCACACTTTGGATTTCCGTGTCATCATTGCTAGTGTCTTCCTCACGACTCATCATATTTGAAACTGTCCTGAAATACAATAAAATGAAATAATATCAATATTAACTGTTTTTAGTATTGCAGTGAATGCTTTTGTGAAATACTAACTCTTTTTCCAAAGAAGTGTCACGTAAGAAAGACAACAATTCGTAATGTTCGAGATGGTTTACTTCCTGATCCACTTGGCAACTTTTCAAGAGAGATTATTTTCATGTAACGATCCCTTAAGTTCTTCCATTTTTTTTTTACCTCATCGACAGAACATTCGCCTGTAATAATAAAATCGTACTGTTATATCACTTTAATTCTATTGAGTTTTCTTTAACTACTCTCTTTCTCTCTCTCTCTCTCTCTCTCTCTCACATACACACACAAATATATATACGTACCATTCGTCGCATTAGCCACTTGCTTCCAAAGTTGTTGTACAGTTTGCCTGTCACGTTTTGTTATACTCAGTTTTTGATTCCATAACAGTTCTCGTGCCGACACTTCTGTAATGATAAGTTCTTCCAGGTTTTCCACTGGGCACGGCTCTTGTGTCGGAAGAGGCGATTCTATTACAATCTGCTCTGCTCCATTAATCGCACTTCGGCGCACAATGCTTCCATCTTCTACAAGATATTTAATTTAAATTTTTACATTCGCTCAAATAGTATTATATCGGTCACTTTCACCTTTTATATTTTACTTACCACATTTGGGATATAAATACAAGCTATTCACATCAAAAACAATCTCTGAATAATTTGCAAAACATTCATGGGACCATGTTTCTTCATCCTCAAGGTCCCCAAGAATTATTTCGCATAATCCGCATGTGTATACTTTCTGCCATAAAAAAAAAATCAATTATATCACCCGATGTGTCATTCTAAAGTTCGGTTCCAAGTCATAAATGTTTATAAGAATTGAAATAGATTCGTACGCACATGTTACGGTACGTTTTTCTCTTCCGAAACGACCAAAACTTACACTTAACCTCCAATCTTGAATTATGCACAATCATATATATTACCTTCGCGATTGTTTTCTTAATATTTTTTTATATTAAACTTATATTATATTTGGATATAATAACATACACTAACCTTTGGAATCTCCACATTTAATTTACTCCTGCCATCGTTTCAATTTTATTTTGAAATGTGCACAAATAACCACTCCCGCGTTGCCGCAAGTGAAGTTGGATTATTCCAACTTCACTTGCGGCAACGCAGGAGTGATTCAGAAGCCCCTAGATCTAGTTCTTTCTGAACTGCCGCGCGCGGCAACTTGCCGCGTCCATCAGTAGGCACCTTTATGCTGGTATTACTAACGATAAATGATAAAAACGTCTAATTCTAAGTTAGATTATTCGCAAAATAGTTGATTATATAGTTTCTCGCAAGAAATGATGTTAGCTGTCACGTCCGAGTGACCTTTTTTCCTCCTCTATTACTCTAGGTCTAGGAAGAAAGGGTTAGCTCTCTATTTATTTAGGGCAATCTGCATGCACCGACTATACCCTGAGTACGCCGAGAGCTGGAACTGACTTTTCGGATCTGGGAAATTTTAGGAATAGGGAATGTTTCATAGGAATATATATTGTCTAGGAAAATTAGTATTAGTTCAAAATCGTATTTTCTATTTAGGATATAAGATATGAAATTAAAATATATTATTAATAAAATAAAATATTTTATTATCAAAGATTTGAACATTTAGAATAATCGGTAAATAATCGCGAGTTGAGATTACTAAAGATTTAGATACGTCGGATAGTCGTCGATTTCAGAGGGAGGTTCTAGCGGTCCTGAGCTTACTAATTCTGGTAAGGAGACTGCAGGAAAATTATATTCCTCGAAAGGTGGAAAATCTTGATAGGAATTCTTAGACGATTCTATTAATTCGTTGATTATATTATCAATCTCCTCAAGAGGGATTGGTGATAAGAGTTCTATTTTATGTTGAAAATTGTCAATTGATCCGGAACTTTGAGGTAGGTCAGGAGAGATTACCTCTTGAGACTCAGGTAATTGTTTATCTCTGGGTAATCTCTCTTGAGAATTTGATAAAGTAGTCGCGATTGATCTATATCTCTTAATTATTAAAGGGCGTGAACGCTTCTTCTTACGTACAAGGTTGCGTTTCCGGTTGTCCATTTACAAGGGTATGTTCATCCTTATAGTATTAATTAATTAGTTGTTAGGAAATTATAAAATTAGGTCGAGGGTTAAAAAGATTAGTTCTCATTTGATTCCGCACGGAGATGTGAGTCTGCTCTGTTGTTTCTGGTGACTATGCCTGGGCTGTCGTCCTCCTGGGTACCTCGGTCTCAGGATGGAGTTGGAAGAACAGACGAGCACTGATTTTATATTAATTTTAGTTCTTTATTCCTTTATTTCTAAACAATTTCTAAGTCTGTGACTTATAATCGTACAATTTAGAGTTTACGAATTTAAACATCAGATGAGTTAACTAGAATGATAACTAACATAAGAAATCGCAGAAAAATCTAAGTACTAATTGACACGAAAATTAGATTAACCGCAATCGGCTAAATGTAGAATTTGGAAAATAGTAATACGAAATGCTCTATCTTAAGAGTTGACACGAAGTGCTCGCAGGAAGCAAAATCTGCGGTTTATATACCCTTCGGAGGACCAGGCGTGCTTAGATTTTGACATGTTTATGGTTCCGTAGGAATTCGGTTTGCGTCATCGAAGAGGGGGCGAAGGGTGGTCTATCAGCTAAGGTGGTTCGTTGGCGCAGTATAATTATGATTCTTAATAGACGAATGGGAATTTTTACAATAGTTTCCGAAT
The DNA here is from genome assembly GCF_048542155.1 of Nylanderia fulva. Classification (NCBI taxonomy): domain Eukaryota; kingdom Metazoa; phylum Arthropoda; class Insecta; order Hymenoptera; family Formicidae; genus Nylanderia; species Nylanderia fulva. The sequence continues at coordinate 125,404 of NW_028190119.1, read as the reverse complement.
TGCTTATTTATAAAACGTTAATATTTATCATTATAATTTGTACTAAAGGGTTAAATTGCGTGCCCTAGAAGCCATTACAAAATGTAGAGATTGTAATTCCTTAGGTATTCATTATGATAATAATTGAAATATTTTATTGTTAAAAAGCGTGCAACGTTATTCTGTAAAGGATTCAAGGGCTAGTTTTTGATAGTTTAAGTTGTAGCTCAATAATGATAAAGATAATATTTTGGTTTCTGAATCTTTGGTTCGGCGTAGGGCATTGGCTTCTTTCCTAAAGTTCAGGAATGCGGCAGGGGGGTCATACAGAGTCAAATTACAAGCTATCGTGTCGCCAAGTCGATCTCTACGAACACTTATGTCTAGTGGTACATTCATTGCTCCTTGTTTGGTCTTTTTACGCATATTGATCAATCAATTATGGCATCCTTCAATTATGATATTGATAGTTAATTATGACATACTTCATTAATAATATTTGATATTTATAGTTAATAAAAAGGTCTATAATTATTTATGGATCCATAATTCATTAATGCAATATTGAAAGGTTTACATATTCAAATGTGTACTCGGGTAATTCTTAGTCGCACTTACAGAATCGTGTTTCGTTTCAGGTATGAATTCTGAAAGAATTAGTGTTTCTCTTTTAGTTATCATATAAATTTGACGTGATTAGGATTCTGTAAATCTGACTAAAGAAGGTTGTTTCGGAATTAATAATATATCGCGTTGTATTGTAATTTACTTTAGGAGAGAGTGGGTTAACATTTTTAGTCCTTATCTCTTGTGCTTGATTATATTAATATTTATCGTACTTATTATTTATAGTTTGGCGTTATTGTAATAAGTGTATCGATAAGTGCTCCTGTAAAGGAATATCTGGTTAGTTCCGCTAGTTACATGCTGTCTCTGGGGTCCCTAGATGGTGCCTGATTGGTCGCGTGGTTAGGACTAGATAGAGATGTTTGGTTCCTAGGTAGAGGACCCCAGATCTGGCGATTTTAGCTATTAATACTAAAAATAGTTAAATTAGAGCAATTAATAGGATATAATAATTGTTAATAGTCTTATTCTATGAGAATATGAATAGCGCGCAATAGTTATATTAAAAAATAAAAAATTTTAAAATAGACGGGACGTCACATAGCACGAAAAACTTAGGGTTTCGACCAATGGCGGGACGTCACATAGGCGTACGTAAGTTACGCCTCATGTGACGGCACCCTAATTGTACCCTAAAACTGAACGAACGGATATGCATACATACATATATGCATATACATATATTTACTACACGTATAAGTGGTACTGCTCAAAATATGACAGAGATAAGATGTACGTCATGTACGTTAGACGTTAATTAATCGTCCCATTCACTTATCGCGCTGCCGGATTCTCCCGTAAAAAGTCATTGACATATTTTAATTCATTATAACATTCTGACCAGGGCGCGTATTAACGGCCAGCTATTCGTTTTTTTTCTTTTATACGCTCATTTGCGTTTGCACGCGTAGCACGCAGGCCGGAGGTGTGATTCTGATGAGGCATAAAACAGTAACAACACTAAGAGACGCACATACGAAACACATTGTTGACGTGTTGTCAGTGAACTTTGGAATTTCGCACTTTGATCTTTTGTAGATCCGACGGCTTGGCACGCACAATTTTTTTCACGTTTTTTCTTCGACACCAGAAACGTTAAACTAGGTAAGCTAATAATTAATATATCCTCGCGGTTAGTTTCTAGTCGATTTTCTTGTGAAAAAATTTTTGTACATTATTGCCAGAATTACGGCACACGGAGTATGATAGAAGTTTAAAGTATAAGTTATATATTGTGTTTGTTCTACTTATGTTTTTGTTGAAATACACTTTGTAGATTAAAATAAGGGAGAACTAATTTTTTAACCTATATAGCACGCTGTTTTTTGTAAATTGAGATAATAAAACATATAAACTAATATTTGTTTACCGTCTGCTATTTATTATTTTTTCTGTGTTAACAAAGTATATATATTTAATTTTTTATCATTTTTATATTAATCAGGTATTATAGTAGTATATTGCCTCAAACTCTGATGCTATTAATTTCTTTTCTTTTTGATATCAATTCTTTATACAGTTATATAGAGTTTTGTTGGTTTCAGATATTGTTATGGTATCTGGATTGTTTGGAAGATCGACTTCTAAATAGAATTATATAATATAGTGTAATGATGGGGTTAATGAGTTTCAGGAATTAATACTTGTTGAGCTTTCATTAAATATGACGCATCTGTTACATAATGATGTTTCTTTTGTAATGTGATTCTAGTATAATAAATTGTAGTAATTTGATTCCTAAAAATTTAAGCTTGTACAAGATTAATTCTTATTTTTTTAAATTTAAGCAGTTCTGAAAAAAGAAATAAGTTTTAAAAAAGTATTATTTACTAATATTTATAACTAATGATAAGAATATTTAATATTAAGAATATTATATTGGATCTTATTAATATAACACATATACAAAATGGCCAGTGAAGAAGGTGTATCTTGTATATGTGTAATATTTATAAGGTTTATTAATGTCTTAAGGATTTAATAAATATTAATGAATCTAATTTAGTCTATTTATTTAATTAGAACTTTCATAAAAATGAGGTTAATTAAAATTAAAATTGATTAAAAATTAATATTTATCTTTGCATCCGAATCATTGACACGAATGACATAACTTGACATTTTGTTTATTCTCAAGAGTGTATCAAAGCAGAAAATATATTTTACTAATTATCTCAATAAAACAAGCTGGTAAATGCTATTGCGTACAAAATGTTTCTATATTTAATTTCTATCTTTTTGAAAAAATTTTATTTGTATCAGTATTTGATTATGTTATATAGTATAAATTTATATAAATTTATTTTTATATAATTTATATTTATATATATATAAATTAATATTTATTTACTATACATATAATTTATCACCAATAAATACTAAATAAAGTTGCATGATAAGCCAATTATTACTACAACAATTTAATTGCCAATTTGTATGACAACATCCAGACATCAGAAAATTGTACATAATGCTACAATAATTTCTTTCATCCTCAGGCAAGTTCTTGTTTGCTTGTGTAAAATACATACATACATACATATATATATATATATATATATATATATATATATACACACATACACACATACACCCAACTGGCACATATAATTAAAGTTTCTTCTTTTCACCATAATAATTGCTATAATAATTGTTATAATGAAATATTAACAAAAAATTAAAAAGCATTATAGATTTCTTTTGTAAATGTGTATGTGCAAATGCAATTTATTTTATCTTATAAATTAAAAGATTGGTTCGTACTTTTGTTGCAGGTAAAAATAGGTGAACATTTATGTTTTCTATAAAAAGTATATAATTTAATACTATTCAATTATCGCCATGGGAGTGTTCACCTCCATGAAGCAATCGTCAGTGATACACCTTATGTTTGCTATTACATTTTTTACATCTGGCTTGATAATAAATTTCTTCCAATGTATTTTATATTTTGGACTAAGGCCTTTTTCCAAGTATCTGTATCGCAAGATTAATTATTATCTCTGTTATTCCTTCTATTGTCGTAAGTTTATTTCATCTCAAATTACTTTTATTCTTTATTTCCAAAATATTAATGTTTTGAATTTCAATTTTACTATAGAATTAGTATTTATGGCGGAATGGTGGGCAGGATCGGACTTGATATTGTATATAGATAAGAAGGATTTTGATAAATATTTCGGCAATGAGCATGGTTACCTTTTAATGAATCATAGTTACGAGACTGATTGGTTGATAGGTTGGCTATTGTGCGATCGCGTGAGGTTGCTAGGCGTAAGTATTCTCTTTTGAGGACTCAAAAGGACTCTTCGTTTATTCATTTATGTAAAAAAATATATTTTTTAATTTTTATTTAGAATTGCAAAGCTTATGCTAAGAAATCGATACAATATATTCCGACACTAGGATGGGCATGGAAATTCGCTGAGAGCATCTTCCTTGAGAGGAGTTGGGAAAAAGACAAAGAGAATATTAAGAATCAAATTAAGGAGTTAGTTGAATATCCTGATACCATGTGGGTATGTATTTTGCTTTTTTCTTTCATCTGTTGCAGGTATATTGACATATATAGTTTAAATGTCGTTTAATATTAAATAATTTAATAAAATAATAAAATATTTGTTTATCTAAAAATAATTGAATTGATTGTAGCTTCTTCTTTACCCCGAGGGTACGCGCTTCACATCAAAAAAATTGGAAGCTAGTCAAAAATTCGCCATTGAAAAAGGTCTACCAGTATTGAAGTATCATTTAACGCCACGCACAAAAGGCTTTACTGCCAGCATTCCGCACATGAGGGGCAAAGCAACAGCCATTTATGATATTCAAATAGCATTCAAACCGTCTGATTCGATAAAACCAACCATGAAGAATCTACTTCTAGGAAAACGGTTGGTGGGACATATGTATGCCAAAAGAATACCTATTGAAGATGTACCCGAGGGAGATGAGGCTGCTGCTGAATGGCTGCACAAGCTTTATCAGCAAAAGGTAGCATATCACTGATAATGCAATCAAAAGTTTTTTTTTGGTTTTTTAACATATTCTCTACACTATTGTAGAGAATACCCAAGTAGCAAACTGACGTCATTAAACATCAAAATGACACACTTGCTACCTGGATATGTGCGAACAAAGAGAATGAATATAACATTTTACATAGATATAATACTTTACAAGTTTATATCGAGTAAAATAATATGCAAAAATCGATTTTTATATTTTAAATAAGTTTACATTAACTTAATGCAATAGGTTTGAATTAATATAACATAATAATGTTAGATAAACTCTGTTTGATAGGATCTTATGACAGAGAGTTTTTATAAGACTGGCGATTTTTTTGCCATAAGCGGAGTGCCTAGGACAGATTCGTTCACGCTAAAAAGAAGATATTATTCTCTCATTAACACTATCTTCTGGGCAATAGTTGTCCTTGTACCAATGCTATATTATCTTCTAAGGCTTCTTCTATCTGGATCAATCATCTACTTCCTTATTGGAATTGCAATTATTTTTTTATGTAAGTAGTAGCTTTTATATTCACTTATATGTCATTATCTTTGATCATTATTGTTAGATTATTGCTTGCTTGTTAATCTGAAAAGATAATTATATTTAAAAAATTAAATTTAATTTATACATTTTTTTAATATAATAAACATGATTATCAAATTAAAATTTTTGAACATAACTGGACTGCGATTATTCGATTTGCTTGCTGCTTAAGAAACTTTAAGCTTATGCATTTTTTTCTTTATTTTTTATATGCTATATTCTTTTAAATTATAAAACACTTTAATATTTTAAATGTAATGTTGTTTTCATGAAAACAAATCAAATTACAGTTTACCTACTAATGTACAAAACGCTCGGAATGTCGGAAATAAGTAAAGGCTCGTCATATGGTGCGGCGGATGCAAAAAAGGATAAATAATTTTAAAGCAATCGTTAATGAGAAAATGAATCTTGAAAATAAGTGTCAAAGTAGGAAACAGGAAAGAAAATTTTCATGATCTGAAGAAAAAAAGAAAAAACTATAAGAAAAGGCCGATATGTATATTTGAGTTATACTTTTATTTAGTGACAAATTCTATGTATGGATTCAATATGTAACATACACACAGATATACACATATATTAAGTACATATAGATATGTGCGTGCACATGCATGCCATGTGTGAGGAATGCATATATGCTGATGTACATGCACTTTTGTGTGCGTGCGCGCGCGCGCGTGTGTGTGTATGTGTGTGTGTGTCTATGTGTCTGCTTATGATATTGTGTGTGTACATACATACATATATACATAATATCTTACTATAAGTAAATATACTCTTTTATCTTTTAAACTAAGAAAGATAGACCACAAAACATGTATGTAAATGTGTGTGCATATACATACATATGTGTATATATATATATATATATGCACGCATTGAAAAATTGTGCGTACCTCTTTGTTTAATATAAATAGTTTTTATAAGCAATTACTATATTACAATAGAATAGAATTTAGCTTAAACTTTAATTGCATGTACATATATATGGCTATAGTTTATTTTCCTTAGTTTACATTTTAAAAGATATGAAGAAAGTTCATTTATGGGTGAGACATTGTGTGTTGTGTGTGTATGTGTGTGTTGTGTATGCACGCACATAAGCAAATAGTTTTTTACTTTACAACTTGCTTTACTTTACGACTCTGTATCCCTCATTTCTGGATTGATGGAATGTTATTATTTGTATATTTGACAGTATTAAATTATTTACACGAGTTATTTTATTTATATAATAACAATTAAGAAATGTTTTTTATATTTATTTTATTTTAACGAACATAATTTTAAATTGAAACTTTTTATAAAATTATCTAAAGTTTAATGTTATTTTAGCCATAAAAATTTAAAAATTTATTTTTATAAGATAAAATAAAAATTGCAAAAATTTTATTTGTTTGCTAATAACTTCGTAAATAATTTATTACTGTCATATGTAGACTATATTAATAAATAAAAGCTTATTCAAATAAAAAAATTATTTGCTCGAGAAAAGAATATAATAGAGATGACAGCCACAAGGGTCAGTGTTATAAAATAAAGCAAAACATTCACGAAGCGAGGTAATATTGTGTATATATGTATATGTATGTGTGTATATGTGTGGCGCGCATGCGTCCGAGCGTGTATGCTTGGTATTGTTATATAATGTTTATACCTTTTTCTGCATTGGTATTTTTTCAAATATAGCGATCGTTAAATAAATGATTCAATGTTCTCATGTGCATACGCAATTATGAAAAATTGTCATATATTTGCTTCCAATTTTGAATTATATAACATGTATTTATCAGATATGTATTTTAGTATTTTACATCTTGTATAACTCAAAAACTGTTTTAACAATTGTTATTTGTTAACTATCTGGATTATTTGATGTGTACATGAATTTATCAATTGATTTAATATTAATTTTTTTTGCCGATTTATGCTTATGTAATAATCGTAACATAATAAGCAATGTTTTTTTTTATTATATAGAATGAAACATTTATAAAATAATATTTGAACAATTTTATATAATTTAATTTTTTTTAAACGAAAATATTGTTTAGTACAAAGTTGCTTCTTTTAAAGAAGTAAATATGGTAATAATAAAAGAAAAAAAAATAACATTAAGAATATATAATTCGGCCTCCTACATAAATGCAATATATATATATATATATATATATCGACTTATTGGCTATACCGCGATGTTCTTTGCGTCCACGAAAATTAATTTTTTCGTTGGTTTAGAAATAGTATCCTTGGTTTGGATCTCTAATTCCTGCAATACCCCTTTAATTTAAACCCCCTATAAAGCTACAAGGCGAGAAAAATATTGGTCCGAAAATCAGCTGAATCGGGAATTCCCAATATTTTATTCCCAAGGATACTATTCCTAAACGAACAAAAAAATTAATTTTCGTGGACGCAAAGAACATCGCGGTATGGCCAATAAGCCGATATAGATGTATATATTAAAAAAAAATTAAGATTTTTTTTTTCTGAGATTTTAAGATTAAGATCATATCTTCAGAATGAAGAGAAATGATTCAGAATATTAAAGATATTAATAGACAACAGAGGTCTAATCTCCGAGGAAACGAAAGCATATCAAGTCATAAGATTTGTTATATGGTTGTCGCCTTTTTTTAAAATAAAATTATATATTTTTTTCTATATTCTATAACTTTCTACATATCATTTTTTAAAAAAAGGCGACAACCATATAACAAATCTTATGACTTGATATATATATATATATATATATATATATATATATATATATTGTAAAAGTCTGCGTTACTATTTTTAAATGACTCGAGAGTTAAACGTTAGTCTCTTTCCTTTGGATCCTCGTCTGGAAACTTCTCGAATGTTCTCTGTACGTCAAGTAACCGATGTTTAAGACTAAATTTTAAAGGCGAATTGGATGCCACAAGAGCCCGTACGCACTGCAAAAGGTTCTCGCTAGGATTGGAGCGTTGTTAGGTGAAATTCAACGGACACTGATTTTAGTAATAAAGATTTAATAACGATCGGAATGCTTCTACAATGACACTTCTCGAAAGTACTCTCATGCGCACGATTTACTAACACGTCTGCTCGTTCGCACTTCTCAAAGGAGAGTCGTTCTCCTCGACTTCGAATCTAACGACCTCCGGCCCGCGGTCGCGCTCGCATGCGCGCGCATATCTTTTGGCCACCCTATATGCTACGGTGGCAGCACCGCACGGGTGTCGGAAACGACGCTAACGCCGGACATTGCGTATCGCGGTAATTATTTACGCGCCGCTTACAATATATATATATATATATATATATATATTGATAATACAATTATTCTTTTTTCTTTGGTAGTTCTACAGGTTTAATTAACTTATATTGATTAGAAATAACTGATCCTTGCCGGCCATCAATAGCTATAAGTATTTAATCATTTTAAATGAAAAGAACAATAAGAGCACATTAATATGCTCGTAATGAATTTTTCAAATCTAGGAGTTTCAGTGGTCAGAACGTGCCACCAATCCGAACACGAACTTTATCTGTATTTCACCGATGCTTCTTTTTCTTTGAGTACATTTACACGGCACCTTTAATCGAGTTTAATAACATCCGTAGTTGTAATACTGGCCAATCACAGCCGTTCCATTCTTCAGGGGTATGGCTGTAATTGGCCAGTTTACAACTATGGATGTTATTAAACCCGATTAAGGGTGCTGTGTAAATGTACTCTTTTAAATAGCAAGAAATAGAAGTAAAGGGTGACTGTTCAAGCTGCCAGTTTACTATACATGTATATATATATATAGTAAAAAAACATATATATATGTATATATGCACGCGGTTAGTAAAAAAACATATATATATATATATATATATATATATATATACATATGTTTTTTTTATTAGAGAAATACAAATACAGCCTGAGGTTTGTCCATACGGCTACTGTTTATGCTACATAGTATACACTTGTTCATGAAAATTAGACTTAACCTACGACATCTTTAAGCGGGGAGCACACACTCTTGCATAAGCGCATAAGTATATTGTCACGTCCTAGTGACCTTCCTACTCTCTCTATTCCTAGGCTAGAAAGAATGGGGCGCTCTCTATTTTTTATGAGGCAACCTGCTTACACCGGCTATACCTCAGGGACGCCGAGAGCACGGACTATACTGTGGAACTAGGGACGAGTGTTGGGACGTTGGGGATGGGGAATTCTAGTTACTAGTGAAAAAAGGATTTCTACTAGCAATTCTTTCTAAACTATCTAATGAATTTATCAATTAATCGATTGTAATTTCCCCATTTAAATAGTTGTTAATTAATAAATTCAATAGCGAAAATATAATATAACTCTCAAATTTAAGGTCTTGAGAATCCCTCATGGGGTCTTATTATTAAACAATTATTTGAATTACGTGAGTTATCGGTTTCTGTGAAATCTCGCGTTTATCGTGTGCAATGGATCAGGAATGTTATCTAAACAGACGAGAAATTGGTCTTTTATTGTTTGTACTTCGTCCGTAGGATAAAATTGTTCCTGGAAATTATTTTTTTCTACTTGCGATACTAATTCGTGTAATTCCGTGATTAGTACCTGGTCTGAAGAATCGATTTCTGAACTAAATTTATTAGATGGTTCGTTTGGCAAGGATTCTATTCCGGAGTCAGGGGGGATTCCTTTGTCTGAGAGAGGTGATAACTCTGGAAAGTTAGTTCTGAGATCAAAATAATTTAGTGCTTCTATTAAAGAATCAATTGAACCTGGTAATTCAGGAGTCGTGAATTCAAGGGAATTAAGAGGTTGGTTGATCGAAGGTTTGGTCTCAATGTGAGAGGGAGTTCCTTTGTTCACTACGAGCTTATTGTCAAAATTTAGTTGAATAGATAGTCTTCAATCTTTTTATGATCTCTGGAGAAAAGGTAACTTTTTCACACGATTTAACACGAGGTTTATTATCAGGTGACCGTCGCCTGAGCCAACGTAGGGTAGATGCGGCACGGTCAGCACGAGCCTTCTTACCTGCTCTATAATTACGTTTCTTTCGATATTTGATCTTTTGTTTTAATGTTTTCATTTATAATACGTTATGGAATAGTAGGAAAATGGTTATCAATTTAATATAAGGATACTAATGAAGAAGATATACTGAGGGAGTTAATTGAACCAAATCTAATTTATCAGAGAATTTATCAAAATAATATTTGTTAAATTATTGACTCCTGGTATCGTTCTATTAGGAAGGAGAGGGTTGAGGAAAAAAAGCTATATCGTGGCGGCAAGGCGCGCGACATAGACAATGGAGTAAAGGAAAAAGCTATATCGTGGCGGCAAGGCGCGCGACATAGACAATAGCGCTCTTAGAGGTGAAAGAAATGTCTACAATACAGTGCAGCGAGGTGCACGACATAGACAATAGCGCTCTTAGAGGTAAAGGAAATGTCTACAATACAGTGCAGCGAGGTGCACGACATAGACAATAGCGCACTTAGAGGTGAAGGAAATGTCTACAATACAGTGCAGCGAGATGCACGACATAGCCAATAGTACTATTAGGGGTGAAGGAAATGTCTACAATACAGTGCAGCGAGGTGCACGACATAGACAATAGTACTATTAGGGGTGAAGGAAATGTCTACAATACAGTGCTGCGAGGTGCACGATAGACAATAGTACTATTAGGGGTGAAGGAAAGTTGGTGGGAGAAAGGTCCTTAGTGCGTTATTCAGAACTCGGGGCGATAGAAATATGAGAATGAGAATGAAAGGAGTTATTAGAATAATAACAGGAGATCGGTCTTTAAGTTAGAATTTAATATCTAATATTGATGTATAGGACGATTGGAAGAAGATTGGATAATGATTGAAGGAAATCTGCGCGACCTTCGAAACTCGTTCGAATTTTTATGTATGCCGGAGTGTTGGATGATTTGTGTGATTAACAGACTCCTACCTTTAAAACGATGAACTCTTCGTAGACCTGTGATGTGCCTGGCCAGCTTCGCTCCCTCGCAAGGACCTCGGTCGTGGGGTGCTTATGGCGAAATCAAACGCTCGGTCGTACGATGCTCTGAAGTTCTTTATTCGTCTTTAAGCCGGTTACAAATTGTGCGCGATTAAAAATTAAGAAGTCAGCGAGTTCGACGGCTAACCCGTGACTTGAACAATATACCAAGTTACAAATTTACGCGGGGTTACTACGATTAGGCGTCGTTGACAAAGTTATATTATATATTCCGAGATTCGCGTTATAAATCGTTATGATGATTTTAGGATGGTACGAAATTGTTGCTGCACTTCTTAGCTAGCGACAATTTAAAATGTACACTGTAACTTTCTATGATGAAATGCCGTCGTGTGGCCAGATTTTCTAGGGTTTATATACCCTTTGAAAACGAAAAGTCTTGGTGTCGCGTGCAAAATTTTGGGTGGGAGAATTCCCACGAAAACGCTTTTCTAGGAAGATGTCATAATAAATTCTCTTATAAAGGAAGGGGTGGTTTGGGGGGTCCTGAGAAGGCAACGATCTGAGAACATATATTACTGGAAGGGGAATAAAGGATCGAGCCTGTGTCCAAGTTGGGTGCAAGAGAGAACCACATTTTAAAGAAAGAGAAGGGTAGATTGTTACCTTCGTCCGCAATGCGCAAGCGTGAATTAGCGAAACGGCGCACAGCGTTAGCGCGTTTTGTTTGTAAGAGAGGTTAAGATTAGGAAATGACGGTGTCACCTAAAAAGTTATATTTAAAGTTTTATTTCAACATTATATTTAAGAAAAAATGCTAGGCCCATATTGTGTCTTATGCGGTAAACGTGATAAATCAACCATATAAAACAACCATATTATTTTTAAAACTAAAAATATTAAAAATGTGTTGGTCATGAAATCATTTCAAACTGTTTGTCATTTAGTTTTTAATGATAATAAAATGATGAAACATATTATGGAACAAGATATTTTCAATAATCATAAGACTGAATTAATACAAAGTATTATTAAAATTTAGATAAATTTGCATTTGTTTCACGAAGGAAAAAGTGCGACTGATATTAAGCAAAAAGATTTTATTAGACAAAAATATTCAAAATTAATACACTTTAAACACCAATAATATATACATATATATATCTATAATATATACATATATATATATATATATATATATATCGAATGTTATTTTGTTATTCTGTTTATAAAAAATAAAGTTTATAATTATTTATCACTGTATGTACACTGTCCGACATTACTTATCAGTTATTCAATCATTGTCAATTGTATCTCAATTAAAAATTACATTTACAGTTTTAAACGGCGCGGTGAGCGTGGAGCGTGACGTGTGGCGTCATCCGCGCTTGCGCATTGTGAGCATAGGTTAAAAGCTATCTTTCTCTCTTGCACCCAACTTGGACACAGATTTTTACATGGAGAATAGCAATTCCCCTTCCAGTAATATATGTTCTAAGGCAACGATTGAGCTCTTCTTATGATCAAATATGGTCAAGAGAATCTATCATGACCATATATGGTCAAGAGGATCTATCATGACCATATAAGGTGATAGGCGACGAGAAAATCTAAGAGAGAATAAGTCGTAAAAGTCTATGATTTGTTGATTCTCGAGGTTTATGACGCAGGTGTTAGTATCCCGAAAGGCGCGGGGTTGCTTATCGTATCAAGATCGGGGGCAGTCCGGATGACAAAGAAAGTTCAAACGGTAGCCGCACGTTGGGGTTCTATTGTTCGCTTGCTCGCTTCTATATGTTTCTGAAATCGTTCTCTATATAATTCTCTGCTATATTCTAGTTATTGCAACTTAATATAATAAAATAAAGTTATGATTGCTAAATTATATAGTAATGATTTCATAACGTGGTATATTCTTATATAGTTACGGTGAAATGTTGTTATATTCATGGAATCCTTATTTATGTGAATATATTGAAAAAGGAGAATAACATCTCTGATACTAAGTTGCAAGAATCCGAGTAGTTTCAATCATTGATAATAGTGGTTGTTTGAGATGCAAAGTAAATTTTTAGTAAATTCTAGAATCATTGATCAGCGTCAATAATAAAAGTCACGTTCTTTTTTGTATGTTTGTCAAGGTAAAAAGATGTCATAAATTAAAACCTGTCATCACAAAACATTCTTTGCATATAAACAATTAGCGGTATCGCAACCGTTTTCGCCGGATACTTATCGCGCTAAAAGCATGCGCAAAATTGTTACGCGGCCTCAATCACCAATTAGAAATAGCGAGCGGCCGCGCGCGCATGGCAAAACGCGAGTCCTTTGCGCATCTTAGCGAAGCGGCCAATTATGAGCTGTGTCCTCGAGTCACCTCGAACACAATTTAAATTGCTCACAATAATTGGCGCTTCCCGAGAGGATGGGTTTTCTTCGGGAAACCATAAAAGAGAGCTCGCACCCGAAATTCGAGCCTTATCGCTTTTCGCAGTGACCGCATAACGCAAACCGCATATTAGTTAATCCGCAAAAATCTCGTTGACGACCGCCGCTTATTCCGCACTTTGATCTCGATTACGTTTTCTCTGAAATAATTAACTGTTGTAATAAGTCTTGTTCAAGTGTATTTTGTAATTAAGTGTGTGTTGAAATTAAACCTTTTGATACAAAAAAGTGACTTATCCTGTTGTGTCGCGCGATCCTCTCACGCAGCGCGTTCGCGAACAGTGGTAAAGATAGTAAGGTTCCATAAATATAATTACAATTGAGGTGCATCGTTATCTTATAAATTACAGAAAAGATTTTATGGAATATTTTATGACAAATAGTCGGTCATTAGAATTTATCAATTTTTATAATTCATTCACCATTGTGTGATTAAGATATTTATTCAGACGATTCATCATTTTATCTATTCCATAAATAAGATTATACAATTTTAAACATGTTGATTATAGGATTCACACATTGATTAATAGATTTGCACACATTGATTATATTTCGCATTTATCGTTTATACCGTTAGGGTTGTAAGAGATGGCGACGTCTAGTAATTTATAGATATACGCTTGTTGTGTTGGATTGGTCGCGTTGCTAGTCCCTAGACTAGTTACAACTAGAAGATTCCTTATGCCGGTATTTCTAACGATAATTGATAAAAACGTCTAATTCTAAGTTAGATCATTCTTAAAATAGTTAATTATGTAGGTTCTCGCAAGAAATGATATTAGGGCGAAAAAATTTGGGTTTTGACCAATGGCAGGACGTCACAATATGCATAAGAAATTTGATTGGTTGAATTTTTTATGCATACGTTTATAGACCAATTAAGATTCTTATGCTTACGCTTATGCGCCTATGCAAAAGTGTGTGCTCCCTGCTTTTAAAAGAAAGTTTTTACAACCGCCAAATTCAAATGACTAGGAATACATTTCTCTCATGACTATAAACTTTAAATAATAACTAATTAGCTGTTTTGAGATCGTGATAAATTATACCCTGTTTTTTAAATAACCATTCTGATATATCTTGCACTTAAACTAAGATTATAATCTAAAATTTTAGAATTGATCTATAAAATAAAATAAAATTAAAACAAAACTAAAATTGAAACATGGAAAGAAATGAAATAAAATAACCATTACAATACATTATATTACAATAAGCTACTATGAACTAACCTGAAATAAATTAAAAATAAAAATTAATTGAAATGAAATAAAATACAATAAAATCAAATATCATAATAAAACAGAAAACATAAAATTAATAAAATTAATAAAAAAAAAGAGATAATATTAAACGGTAGCAATCTCTAAGCCTCTGAATAGCATGTAACGTAATAATCCTTTTTGTAGCAATTTTCTCTGAGGTTCATAGGATGGGCAAGTCCAAAATACATGATCGTAGATTTCGATTGCCCCACAAGAGGCACAAAATGGAAAGTCAACAATTTTAAATCGGAAAAGGTTGTTGCGTAAGGAGGAATGGCCACTTCTTAAACGAATTATTGAGGAGATAGTTCTGCGTCTAATCTCATATATAGTTCAATATCTATGTAAAATGTGTCTGTGTGTGTATAAAAAATTTTTTTAAATAATATAAACCTCTACCCTGAGATTCGGATAGACTCCATTTGTTCATTTCCTTAAGGGTCGACAGGTCGTCCGGCCAGACTCCGAATTGATGTTGGAGACCTCGCGCGGTGACAACGTGAAACTCCGATTTCAGTGTTGCCAACTCCGAGAAACCAATTCTCGGGTTTTATGTAGTGATGCATGTCTGTACACGTACATACACCATTGCATTGCTCACGCGGACGCACCGTAGAGAGACAAGGACCGATAATCACGTGTTCTTCTTGTTCCTCTACCGTGCCGGTATACGCGAGATGCGGCCTGAAAATGCTTTCTGGCTTTCCGTAGTAGAAGGCAGTAACGTAGCAAGGCTAATAAGTACCTACTTTTTGTAAATTTTATATATGCGTATATATATATATATATATATATATATATATATATGGTATATATATATTTCTATGTATGTATGCGTAGAAAATGTTTATAAAGAAATATATATATATATATTTTATTTATAAATTTATAAATATTATTTCTTTATAAACATTTTCTCCGCATACATACGCATACATACATACATACATGCATTCATAAAGAAATATACTAACCTTTTCATCCAGCCTTTCTTGAAGGAAACTTTATGTTGACAAAGAGGCAGACGTTTTGCGTTATATTATTCTATGTATGAGAGAGACGAAGATAATATGACTGTCTGTCCTTGTCTAATTGCACGATTGCTCCCTCTATCGTGACATCGCGCAACTAATTTTCTGCTCTGTATTATTTCTAAATGTCATTTCGCACATACACATATGAATGAAATATTCCACAATCGAGATCTTTTTTATTAGACTTCTAAACTTATTTCTGCAAGGTCACTAATATTCCTTTATGCAATCTTTTGGAGGAAGCGATCTTATATTGTACGTATAAATTGTGAAACTTTTATACAAGCAAATATTGTTATGACGTGACGCGAGAAGCCAAAAAAACTCGTATTTAAAAATGTTTTGTCTTTTTATCACAAATTTAGACCGCTCCCTTTTTTATTATTGTATTAACTTTAATCGTGGAAAAGCATTTGTTATTCTATTAACGCAATAAAAACTTCTCGATTGTGGCAAAGTATAATCGGTTCGGTCGGTAAAAGTAGACCTCCGACATCCCCTTAAAGAAATGGCCCTTTAAATTTTCACGGCCGTGTTTATTTCCTTTGGCTAGGCGCGGCGCGGTCCGGAGCGCGGTGCGGTTCTGTGTTGTTGTTATCGTGCGAGCGGCTGTCTCTCTCTCTCTCGCGCGCGCGGCTGTGTGAGAGAGTCGCCGCTTTCTTTCTCTTCCGTGAAAACGAGGTTTGATCCCAGGTATTCGCGACGCGGGGATTCCGTGATTATTTTCGGTGGAGACAATCGGCTGCGGGAGCTCCCGACAGAGGCGGATAACGCCCAACCTCTGGTCTATCTGGCCGATCGTACAGGTGGACAAGGCAAGGAGCGGATTTGGCGAGAAAACGCTCGAAGTAGCTTGGGAAGTGGGAACTCACCCACACGAGACAGGGTACCCCCGATCTCTTCGTTCTCAGCTTATCGTAGCGTTCTTCCGGAGCGGTATTCGTCCTAAGACGGTACGGTGCGAAATGCCTCGTTCTGGTTCTCCGCGAGCTTTTTATTCGGCCCGCTCGGGATTTTCCGTATTTCGTCGTGATCCTTCGGTTAATTTTTAGTTAATGCGGAGTGTGGGGGAAAATAATAATTCGAACATATTCCCCACGCGGTTTGTCTGGTGTCTCTATTTCGTATATCTCGGTATGTGTCTTCAGGCTTGACAGCGCAGACTGTATTGTTATAAAATTATATAAAAGCAAGATTTATATTTTTGACTTAAAATAAAGTTTATTTTTAAAAATACTTTCAAATTTGAAGATAATTCAACAAAATATTAACATTAAAAAGGATGATTGTTTGATATTGATTAAAATGTCCATTTTCTTAATGTATTAGTTTTTTTATTGCTTATTTATTATTTTTACATAAAATTGTCATTTTTTGGAAAAATGAAATGAGCTTTTGCGCCAAGTCCTGTGGTTAGAGCGTTTTGTAAAATTGAAGTTTATTCAATAAAATTGGTAAAACGTTTTGACCCTGACCGGGTCCTCTTCAGTTACATATATTAACTATCTGTTACATATATTAGTTTTTAATTATATCAGTTACATATATTAACATATATAATAATCTGACATGAATATTTTATGGTACGCCAAGATATTTTAAATTATATTTTTTTTACCAATTTTTTTGTAACTAATCTCTATTTTTTTTGTTACATATTTAGAAGTTATTGCAAGTAATAGTTTTAATGTAATTTAAATGCAATATGTAAAAAAAATTAATAAAAATAATTTTAAAAAATTTTAATAGAATTTTTTTTTCATACTTTTACATTTGTCACGTTAACGATTGAGTATATTATTATTTCATCTGTAATTTTAATTAATAATAAAATAATTTTTTGCATGACAACTGGTATAATTACTATGACATCACGATAATGACTTCTCTAAGTAACCCCAATCTTCTCTGACCATATCTGCTAGTTTTTCGGCAATCATATAAATAGGTATGTTTGTATGCGCTGCTATAATCTCAGGCATAATAGATGCGTCTATTATTCTGAGTCCTTGAATACCGATCATCTGTACAGAACGTTGCTACATAAGTATATAAATACCCATAAATTTGCATATAATTTGTAGATTACAATATTTACCGTATCTTTTGTAAATGCTACACTGTATTCTTCTACATACCTTTAATCTAGAATCGACAACGGCGTTCGGATCCTCCTTCGGACCCATCTTGCAAGTACCGGAGTAATGATACATGGTACAAGAAATTATTCTGATCGCACATTCCCAATAAGCATCACTGTCATAGATGTAGTTTTCACATCCGGGCAAAGTGTCATTGCACAACTGCAAATCGAATGCCTGCATCGCCCTTGTTTGACTAACCTTCATCGCGGCTTTGATGCCAGCGATCATCGTTTTAACGTCTCCTGGATCGTCGAAATAATTCGCCTCGATCTCAGGCTTAACATTGACATCGTTACCCAGCAATCTTATTCGCCCGCGACTCTTGGGTTTCAACAGGATCGGCAGGATGCTCCAGCCATAATTATTGATATATTTATTCCATATCTAACGCATTTCATCGTTCAAACCTATCACAATCGGAAAAATAAGATCCCCCTTTAAAGGGTTAGTACACTCCAGAGCGGGCTTTTCTTGGTTAATTTTTGGGAATTAATTTCTAAAAAAATATGCAAGCTATAGGGGTAATTTTTTTATTGATTTCTACATATCTTAAAAAACGTGTCAAATTTTTTGTAAGTGAAAAAATTGAACATTCGCTAAGTTATGCTGATTCGCGCGTAACCATGATTTTTTCGTGCATCCCAACGGTGTACACGATTTAGCGAAAACCAGTCATCTGTAACAAAAATAAAAAATATGTTTATTATGTATAATATATTGGCTTTCGGCTAACGGAGCCTTTTTTTTTTTAATTTTAGCGACAAAAAAAAATTCCTGAATTTTCAGTTTCATTTTTTAGCAAAAAAAAACAAGTTATTATTATTAATAACTATGGAAGAAAACAAAATATTGAAAAAAACGTCCGTTAGCCGAAAGACACTAGTGTTTAGTATATGTGTACCAAATTTCAAGTCGATCCGTCAAAAAGATTCCGAGATATCGTGTACACCGTTTTGAAAAACATAGTTTTGAGAAAAACGCGTTTAAAGTTTTGGTACTAGTTTTTTCAGTGATAAAAATTTAAGCTTCTTACCCTTAATCTGCCATTCCTGCCTCATAAAAGGAATCTTCTTCTTCGTGGAATGCTTCTTCAGCAGCCGATCTCATTTCTCTTCTTTGTACTCTTCCCTCTTTTGAGGCCTCGAATGATCGCGCGTCGGCAATTAAAATTCTGTTTTCATCCAAGTCCGTGCACATTGCAACGGCATTAGGCCCAACTATTAAATTCATAACGTGCAGCATTTTTAAAACACTTTCGTAACCGTCATTGAAAATGCTCGCTGCCATATAGGATCCAATTTCTACCGTTTTTCGGCCGCTGAAAGTACGCTTTGGAGCAAACGACCATATGAGACCGTTCAAACTCTCATTGGCGTTCTGCGTGAATCCTCCTATGCATTGTTCTAATAAATTATCGCTGCTCAATTCTTCATAAATTGGAGTAATGGCTTCCAACACTATTTCGCTGATCAGTGGTTTATGCGAATAAGTGGCTAGTTCTTCGTCATAGCTCGAAAAGTCAATGAAAAAAAATTCTAGCGGGTATGAGACCTTTTGCCTTTTATTCTAGAGGGTTCAAAGGCTTTTTTAAGCCAATGAAAAAAAATTTGATTTTTTGAAAATTCTGGAATGTACTAACCCTTTAAGCCATCACCAATGAACAGAAACTCTATATCCGGAAAACCGCTGAGTTTTTTTGGACTCTTAGTATTTATGAAGCCCAGAGCCTCGCACCCGCCCGGAATCGTAAACAGACCCGTTTGCCTGGTTAGGAAATCCGCTATATATGGGTTAGCGGGATTGAGCATCTCTTGTACTTTTAGACTAACTGGTTCGTTCACCATCCACGTTAGTCCGCCAAAGAAGACGTGATCCATCAGATTCTCCCCGACCCCCGGAACATCTCGGACAACGTCTATATCGAGTTCGGCGAGGTGCTTGGCTGGCCCAATATCGGACAGCATCAGCAATTGGGGCGATTCAATCGCGCCCGCGCACAGTATTACCTCTTTACTCGCGAACACGGAGATAAGCCGGCCGAATTTCGTAAAATCCACCCCGATCGTTCGATTCGTGCGACGATCGATCAACAATTTCCTCACCATGCTTTCGCGCGTCACGTGAATATTGTTACGAGTGTTTATGGGATACAGGTAGGCTCTGTTACTGCTCATGCAAGTGCTGTTTTTAATCGTGGTCTGTAAATACGAGAATCCTATTATGTCTCTTCCGGCGTTGTAGTCTATTATTGGGTATCTCTCTTGGCCGGCTCTCAGGAATGCGTCCGCTTATGGGGTATGAAATAACGGGTAGGAGATGTGCACGGGTTCCTCAGTTCCATGATAAGTAGTATCCGACCGCAGTTCTGAGATATCGATCGTCTCCAGTTTCTTGAAGTACTTCAGGACATCTTTGTAGGCCCAACCTTCGTTCCCCATCTCAGCCCAGTGATTGTAATTCTCGGCCCCGCCCCGGGTTACAATCATGTAATTTAGCACACTACTACCACCCATCACTCTTCCCCTGGGCCAGTTGCACCTATTGTTGTCCATCCCAAGGCAATACTTGTCGGAGGGCTTGGTCTGATACTTCCAATTGATGTCGTTGCTTAGCTGTAGGAAGTAAACAGTCAGCGGGATATCCATGATAAAATTCTCGTTGGGTCCAGCTTCGATTAGCAGCATCTTTGCCTGAGGAACTTCATTTAATCTCGTGGCTACCGTGGCACCGGCTGTGCCAGCATCGATTACCACGAAATCGTAAACATCCCCGTACCTCGGGGTCTTGTCCGGAATCTCTTGATTCAGATTGAATTAACTCTTCGCCAAAAAGTTCAGGATTCCAACACCCGTTCTGAGCAGATTTTGCAAATTCGGTACATTATTCGCGTCCTCGCCATACAGATTGTTATACTGTTTCGGAAAAATTTTCCTGGCCGACTGTGTCGGAACGATTAAGGCAACGATACTGAAAACACAAAATCCGAGCAATTGGCTTGAGTGAGGCACAGTAATACAAGCTTGTATCTGGATGTTCAGATATATATACTTTTATTGAGATCCATATGTTGTGTATAGGTGTCACTATACGCAAATGTACAACACATATATCGGGTGTTCAAAATAAACTCAAAAAGTACTTCAAAGAAAAGTACTTTATTATAGTGTTTTGGAAAGGTCTCGAGATAAGCTACAAGAATATGCAATAAAAAATAGGGGTTTCGTTTAAGAAATTGAAGATGATTTTTATGTGACCTTCAAATGATTATCCAAGATCGAATCAATTATATCATCTTATGTCCCCCTTGAAGCCATAAAATTTTTGTTTGAAACATTTTTCTCTGAAATGCTTTATTTCCGAGATATAAGTTTGTTACGCTTTATTTTGGACACCTGATATAATATATATGATAATATATCCTTAATGTGATGCAGCGATGCAAGTATGTAGTGTGACAAGGAAAAAAAGAGGTCGCTACGAGTCAATTATTCTAAGAATGATCGCAAAAAGTAAATAAAATAGCATTGACTTGCTCTCTAGATTTAATGTTTATCTTTTTGTTTTATGTAGTAAAATACTTTTTTACGACTTTAAACATTGTATTGTTATACATTCCATATTTCAAAGAAAAAAAGCACAATTCTTCAAGTTCATAATATAACAGTTTTTTAGTTAGAAACTAAGAACACGAGAATGTAATAAGTGTAACAAAACAGTGTTATTGAACAAAAAAAAACATATATACATATATGGAAATAACAATAATTTATTGTATGACAGATATAGCACAAAACATGTATTACATAGAAAAATATTATTAGATACTCAATCGACAATGTAAAAATTTAATAGAAGAATAAAACACATTGTGTAATATTTAATTGTATTACGATAATAAAAGACAATTTTCTAACCATTTAACGTTCCTGATCTCTTTTTACATCAATTCTTTAATCAATTCTAACAATTAAAATTATGGACATTAATTTTATATAAAACTGTAATCGTGATAGATGCGATGTATCAGTATTATTTAAATTTTGAGTTTATACAAATAGTTTTTTCTTTGGTCACTTTTTTATTGATAATTATCGATAAAATATATATTTATCGATAATTAATTACTGCAAACTTTATTATTATTATATTTATAAGAGACACACTATCTGAATTGTTACAGGTATTACATTGCGCATAATGGCGGTGATTAAATTTGAAGCAGCCAATCAAATACTTGCCCGTAATGACTTTTGCATTATGGGCAAGCATTGATTGGTCAAAAATCTGCCACTATTTTTGATCTCTCTGCGCATCTCGGGAATGCAATACCTGTCTTTTTATATCATGGTATATATCAATAGTATATATAAATGGGTATATATCAATGAGTATATATCAATAGTCTGCCAGTTGTTCAAAATAATATATATCAAATTAAAGTACATAAAATCAATGGCGTGCGCAAAGGGTATTGTGTTGTTAGTTTATAAAAATAATACGTGTAATTTAGTTTTCGAAATTTCTTATATTTAAAAATTGTGCGTATGTGATTGAAGTTTAAAGTGTTCTTACAGTGAAAAATAAAAATTTGTTAATAACAATTTGGATGATAAAAATGCTTCTAATTATATCAAAAATATAAAATTTACGCAAAAAACCATTATTGATCTACAAATATGATAAAATAATTAAAAAACATCAAAATTATCATATAAATATAAATTGAGAGTGTCAAACAGACAATAAGAGCCAAATCGCGGATGACAGTGCGTTATCCCAACGAAACTAAATTTTTTTTCCCGTTAGAATGAAAAACCTGTGCACAAGGCACTAAATTTTACTTGGACACGGCCAAGATTTAAAATTGGAATAATCTCTACAAGAGATTTAATTCCATACATCCCCTGTTCCCCCCTTTAAGGAAATAAATGCGAGAGAAAAATATAGATCCGAAAGTCGCTGAATCGGGAAGCGACTTTCGGATCTATATTTTTCTCTCGCATTTATTTCCTTAAAGGGGGGAACAGGAGATGTATGGAATTAAATCTCTTGTAGAGATTAATCCAATTTTAAATCTTGGCCGTGTCCAAGTAAAATTTAGTGCCTTGTGCACAGGTTTTTCATCCTAACGGGAAAAAAAATTTAGTTTCGTTGGGATAACGCACTGTCATCCGCGATTTGGCTCTTATTGTCTGTTTGACACTCTCAATTTATATTTATATTTATATTACAGAACTTTGTTAAATTTTTAATTTGAAATTATCATACATATGAGTATATACACGTGTCAATACTTAACATACTGATACGTACAAAATTGTCTAAAAAATTTCCTAAATATTTTTGTTATCATAATATTTATTAAGGTGGTAATTAATATAATTAGTTTTCTTATATCAAATATAACGGATAAGCAAAGCGCTAACATGTTACAAAGAAAAACGCGTGAGTGAGAGAGAGAGAGCGCATGCTCGCTGAAGAAAACGAAGTAAAAAGCTTGAGCGAGTGTTACCAACAAAACCATATTAATCAAACAAAAATCTAACACTCCCCTTCAACGCGAGCATGTTTATAAAATTACTTTAGGGCAAGGCCCATGCCTTGTACGCATCTAATATGATTATGTTTAACTGAACTTTTCGTCAAAATATCAGCATACAAATCCTCGGTTGGAATGTATTTAACATCTATTTCGCCGTTTTGATATTTTTTGCGTATAAAATGGTATTTTATATCTATGTGTTTTGTACGGGAATAATGCACGGGATTTTTCATCAATGCTTGGGCTCCTAAGTTATTGCAGTGTATGATTATTTTATCTACTTTTAAACTAGCTACGTCTAGTTCTTGTATCATGCTGCGCAGATAAATAGCTTTCTTTGTCGCTTTCGTTAAGGACATATACTCCGCCTCTGTGCTAGAAGAGAGCCGTTGTTTTCTGTTTCTTTGACTCCCAAGTTATTGCAGCATTAGCCATCACAAAGAAATAGCCTGATTGAGATCTTCTATCAATTGAATCTGAAGCTCAGTCTGAGTCTGCGTAACTGAAGATAGGTTTCCAGTCTTCTGAAAATGTAAACTTTGATTTGTTGTCCCTTTCAAGTATCTAAGCACATGCTTTGCAGCAAGCCAATGTCGTTTTTGGGGATTTTGATTGAATTGGCTTAAATAACTTATCGCGTAAGCTAAGTCTGGACGCGTCGCTACTACTAAATACATTAGGCTTCCGATTAAGGATTGGTATTCATGTTTACTTATTTCCACGTCCTCCGTTATATTTATCTCCTTTGATAAATCGAGTCTTGGTATTAAGGGAGTTGCTTTAGATTTTGATTCTAACATACTGAAACGTAGTAATAAATCCTACGCATACTTTTGTTGCTTTATAAAAACTGACTTGGTGGATTTTGAATGAATTCGATGCCCAAACAATAACGTAACAGGCCTAATTCCTTTGTTTGAAATTTTTGATTCAAATATTGTACTAATTTGTGATAGAGTTTAACATCGTTTGTAGCAACCACCAAGTCATCTACATAAACTAAAACAGACAAAATATTTTGATTAAACCTTTTTACATAAAAACATTTGTCACTGTTTAATGGATTTATTCCGTGATTTTTAAGTTTCGAGTCTAATTTCTTGTGCCATTGTCGTCCTGACTGTTTTAATCCATAAATCGGTTTTTTTAGCAGGCAAACTAAATCTTTATTGGATTTTACAAAAGCTTCGGGTTGCCTCATGTACACGGTTTCCTCTAACTCTCCATTAATATACGCCATTTCTATATCTAATTGATATAAAGTAAGGTCAAATTCTACTGATAGAGCAATTAACATTCTCAGCGAGCTTAATCTTGCGACTAGGGAAAATGTGTCCACAAAATCAAGTCCGGGTCTTTGGGCACAACCTTTAGCCACTAAATGAGCCTTTCTTCGTTCGATGGATCCATCTTGATGATATTTAGTTCTCAATACTCAGCGGCAATCAATAGCTTTGGAATTTTTAGGAAGTTCATCGAGTGTCCAAGTATTATTACGTACTAAGACTTCATATTCTTCAGACATAGCCCTTTTCCACTCTTGTTTTTGGGGTTCAGATAACGCTTCTTTCACAGTAATGTCTCCTATTGCACTATATGCCATCTGTACATTATGTTGCGTAATATCAGTTTTGGGGATATCTAGCTGCTCGGCACAAGGCTTATATATTTTTTGTGGTCTTCCCCTTTTTCCTGTTTTCAGTAGTTTTGGTCTATCAGAACCACGTTTTGGAGTTGTAAAATTCTTTAAGTTTGTGTCTTCTCTTTCTGTGTCCATTCTTTATTTTTTAGATCTTCTTGATTGTCTTTCATGTTTTACTTGCATCGTCTTCAATAGATTCGTCTTTGCTTGTACTCTGTTTATCTTGATGCATCTCTTCGACATAATCTTCTTTTATCATTGGAATTTGATCTGTTGTGGAAATATATTTATCTATTACTTTTATGTCTTTGCTTTTGATGACCTTCTTCTTTTCAGGGTCCCATAGTCGATATGCTTTAGCGTCATTTGTGTGCCTAAGAAAAATGTGTTCTTTGGATTTAGGTTAAAGTTTTCCTCTTGTCGGAGCCTTGTTTAAAACGTAAGCTTTACATCCAAAAGTTTTGAAGTGCGAGACATTCGGTTTTCTTCCGAACTAGCTTTCAGAAGGAGTCATGTTACCTAATATTTTTGTTGAACATCGGTTCCTAATATACACAGTCGTTGAAACGGCTTCTGCCCAAAATTTATTAGGTAAATTGGCTTGAGACAACAAACATCTCGTCATTTCCACAATAGTCCTATTTTTCCTCTCGAAGACTCCGTTTTGTTGTGGGGTATGAGGTACTATATATTCGCGTTTGATCCCTGCCTTTTCGAGTTTTCGATCAAAACAATCTCCTTTATATTCGAGGCCGTGGTCTGAACGTAGAATTTTTATTTTACAATCTTTCTGGTTTTCGACTAGCGATTTATACTTCATAAAATTTTTGACTTCGTCTTTCGATTTTAGAAAATATACTTCTGTTTATCTGGATTTACGATTGATGAAGGTAGTAAAATATCTAGCGCCATCTATATTTTTTGTTCTCAAATTATACAACTTTTTATGCTTACACGTTTTTGCGTTGATCACTCGTGTTCACAGTTTTGTTGAAATATTATTATAAAATAGTACTTTACACAGCGTGAGTATTACGAGGGTTACTATTTATATTTCGGGAATAGGAACAAAAACAAATAGTTAAGCTGCGAATATATTTTTATTGTTTTTCAAAGTACTCGCCACGATGATCGATACACTTTTGCATACGCTTAAACCAATTTTCAAAGCATTTATTCCATTTCAAATGAGGTATCTCCAAAACATGATTTTTGAACGCTTCAATAGCTTCTTCGGGCGATGAAAATCGTTGACCACGCAGTTTATTCTTCACGGATGGGAGCAAAAAGAAATCATTAGGTGCCAAATCAGAGCTGTACGGCGGATGATCTATCAATTCGATGTTTTAAGTGCTCAAATAGTCTCTTGTTTGAGCCAATGTGTGAGAGCTTGCATTGTCATGATGAAGAACAATCTGGCGTCTCTTGTTTGTTTTCCTTATTTCACCGAAGACTTCTGGCAAACAGATATAGTTGTGTACCACTCAGAATTTACAGTTTTACAATCCTCTAGAGACACTGTTGCAATATGACCAGTTTTTCCGAAGAAACAGGCCACCATTTTTTTTTAAGTGCTTCGTGCGCGAACAACTTTTGATGGATTTGGTTCATCTTGAAACACCTATACAGTCGACTGCTGCTTACTTTCGGGCTCATACGAATATATCCATGATTCGTCACCTGTCACGATTTTATAAACGTCTTTTGAAGCACCGCGATTGTATTTCTTAAGCATTTCTATGCACCAATCGACACGAGCTTTTTTTTGAGCGATTGTCAAATTATGTGGGATCTAACGTGAACATAACTTTCGCACAGCTAAGTGTTCATGTAAAATCGCATATATGCTGGTGGAACTAATGTTTAGGGATGCCTAAATCTCATACAATAGGTTACATGACAATCTTGCTTAATCATTTCGTGCACAGCAATGATGTTTTCTTGCACTACAGCCAATTTTGGACGACCTTCACGAAACTCGTCGGACAGCAAACTACGATTGAATTCACTATACCAGCAATACACAGTGGTTTTTGATGAAGCTTCATTGCCAAAAAGTCAAATTAAGTTGATTGATGCACTCTTGTTGTGATAATCCACTTCGAAAGTCGTAAAAAATCGCACGAAAATGTTCACGATTCAGTTCCATCTTTTGCCGAGACGAAACTTTCAACTAAATATAAAATAAACAAATAGCGTCCATATGACAAAATGTTCTGAGTACATATATCGTCAAAAATGTCAAACTTTACGATGGAACCGTTAGATGGACTTACATGACATCAGTGTTGCCAGTTTCCGAAATATAAATAGTAACCCTCGTATGATCGGGTCTTTTTTATATTTAACAATTAGGTTATTAAGCGCAAGGGAAGGAGGTTATTGGAATGCTTCGCTTGTGCTTTTGATATTTCTTAATAATTCCACTTACTTGGCCTTTGCTTACTTGGCGTTAGTCTCGTGTGTCGATTTCGCAAGCTTAGCGTTTTCGCAAGTATGCGTCTTACTTAATTTTATAAATAATTATAGTATATAAATATACTAGTTATAGCTTTTAGGGCTATAACATCCCTTCCCCGTTAGAATAGAAAACGGAGGCACGTAATTTACTTAACTTAAAATATTACATATAAGTGGTATTTATTTACAATATTTCTTTACCGTATTACTTAATTCTAATACCGCGTGCTTTGACTACGTTTTAATATCGATCTGAATCTTGGTAGTGTGTTGGGTTTACACACAGGTAATTGTTCTGTCTTTGTGTTTTTTCGAATAATATAAATTATGATGGCTATTGCTACGGTTATGATTATTCCGTTTGTTGCTAGTGTTATATATGTTAAAGTTTCCCTGTCTATCGTAATAAATTCGTTCGTTACATTATTATATTGTTGTAGTCCGGAATCAGTAGTGCCACTATTTTTATGTCATACGTAGGCTTTGCTGTTAGTGGGAAACAGGATAATAATCATTTTTTCCTTATCGTAGTACGCGCTTAGAGATATATATTTTTCTATTTCCAACCAGTTCTCAGTGTAAATTGAGAATGGAAAATATAAACTTCGCAGTATTTGTTATATCCTTTACGTGTGCGATTATTTCTACAGGTATTAATTTTGACTGTATGGTTCCGTGGTGTATGTATGTCAGGTAATCCAACACGTTAAATATAAATGTCATTGATATATATGTATATTACATGTATATTATACAATTTATTAATTAGACATTGATGGATTGAATGACATTAGTTAGACTTACATTTTTATAACATTAATTGAAATTTTTACTGTTTACCACTTTTTCAAACACATGAGAAACATTTTTTGCAACGTAATCGATATTTTTGGATATTTCTTACACTTTTTTTATTATATATATATATATATATTATTATTATATATATATATATATATATATATTATATATATATATATATATATTATATATATATATATATATATAAAGAGAGAGAGAGTATATATTATGTGAACTACGAATTATGAGTATATAATTTATATATAAACATTTCTTGAAAAAAAAGTATAAGAAATATCAAAAAATATCGATTACGTTGCAAAAAATGTTTCTCATGTGTTTGAAAAAAGTGGTAAACAGTAAAAATTTCAATTAATGTTATAAAAATGTAAGTCTAACTAATGTCATTCAATCCATTAATGTCTAATTAATAAATTGTATAATATACATGTAATATACATATATATTAATGACATTTATATTTAACATGTTGGATTACCTGATATACATACACCACGGAACCATACAGTCAAAATTAATACCTGTAGAAATAATCGCACACGTAAAAGATATAACAAATACTGCGAAGTTTATATTTTCCATTCTCAATTTACACTGAGAACTGGTTGGAAATAGAAAAATATATATCTCTAAGTGCGTACTACGATAAGGAAAAAATGATTATTATCTATATATATTGTTGCGTCCTCGGGACGCCTCTCGCTCAGTCACTCACACACAGTCACTCTCACTCGCGCGCGAAATAAAGACACTCGCGTAATAGAGAAATGAACTTTAATATGAGGATCCAATACACGAAACCAATGAAATATAACAAATAGTGCATTCGTAATGCAAAGAAGCTCCGGTCTCGGAAAACGTCCGCACGATGCGACCGCTAGACCAAATCTGTCATGTCTCCCGAAAACAGAAGAAGACCCTTAGTTGTTTAACAACAACTCCCTTGACGACGATCTCCCGGAGGCGTAAAGAGTTGATCCCGCGAAAAGTATCACTCGATACAAAGATGTAGATCCAGGGGCGTAACACGGGGGCGCAACACTGCCCCCCTTCTTCAAAATTGTCGTCCCGACAATTCTCACGGAGATTGAAGACCTAGGACTCTGACGCTGCTATCAGGGCACCAACGATACTCCGCTCTCCCTTAGCTGCTGCTACAGGTTACCGAACGAAACGCCTGGTCCCTCTCTTTTTGCGTCTACATTGTCCGGACGAATCCTGCTCTCCCTTAGCTGCTGCTACAGGTTACCGAGCTTCGCCCTCCTCCTTTCCGTACTCGAACTGTTTTTTTTTTTTTTAAATTAGCCAGATTTTTTCTATAACAGTCGAGTTGATAGAAGATATCCCTGCTGTCTTCGCGGTTTCACTATACTCGCCGTCTTCCGGAAGGACAACGAAATGGTCCATGAATCTTCAGACAAAAGGGGGGAATATCTTCCGTGGACCCAACGTTCCTCGTGAACACCCTAAGTCTCTGTCCCGGCATTTGCCCTCAGTCTCGTGGGAAAACCACGGATCAAAAACCACGAGAGGGACAGTCTTCAACGTGACGAACCAAATGACCAATCTTCTGAAGATGAGACGGTCTTCTCAATTGAAAGGAGCCAATTGCCCTCGATGAGTAATGGTCGCAGGAACTTCCTCAGAGAATTCTCTCGTAACAAAAACTCAGGCAAGCCTCTTCTTAAAAATTTCCAACTAGAAAAGAAAACATTTCTTACGCAGAATAAATTCAACAATTAAAAAAAATGCACTTACAAATATTCACACAAACACAACTCTCCAATCCCTAGCAACCTTTATTTGAGTTTTGTACTATTTCTAATTAACAATCAATATTTCTATCTAAAAATGGAGCTAATCTATCTGCATGCACTACTTTCTTCCGATGTCTGGGTGTCTTCTGAATGCAGTACACCACATCGTTGAATTTCTTTACAATAGAGAAAAGTCCTTCCCAATTACTCTGTAACTTGGGAGCTCTACCTTTAATTCTTCGAGGGTTATAAAACCAGACTCTCTCTCCCTCTTAAAAAAAAATTTGTCTAACTCCCTTATCGTACCAACTCTTCACCCTAGAAGATCTAATATTCATCTTGTCTCCAATTTCGGAATGGATTTCATTTAACTTTCTTTTGAGAGCATTAGCGAAATTTTCTATCAAAGACGGCTCTTTTTCTTCTAATCTAGGAACATTTCCTTGCAATAGATCCACTGGAAGTCTTAGATCTCGAGCGAAATATAATTCCGCAGGAGTCATCCCAGTGGTTTCGTGCTTTGAAGATCTGTAAGCTAGAAGAAACATGGGAATCCACCGATCCCAATCTTTTTGATTTTGTGAAATATACTTCGCTAGATAATTGATTATTGTTTGATGTTGTCGTTCGACCTGACCATCAGACTGAGGATGCAACGCAGTAGTCCGCGTTTTCCTAATTCCGAGAAGCTTCATTATTTCAGCGAACAGTTTCGATTCAAAATTCTTTTCTTAATCGGTATGTACTTCTAAAGGTACTCCATGTCTTGAAATAAACTCATAAATGAAGATTTCTGCCACTGTCTTTGCTCTAATATTCTTCAGGGGAAAAGCTTCTACCCATTTGGTGAAGCAATCTACGATGACAATTAAATATCTGTTTCCAGAAAAAGTTATTGGAAGTGGACCTAGGATATCCATTAATTCTTTTAAAAGGACTTCCGACATTATAGATCTGCATAGGAGATTTTCCTTTTCCTGTGGGGCCTTTCTTAGAAATACAGACCTTGCAAGATCTGCACCAATTTTCAATGTCTTGCTTGTAAGTCGCCCAATAAAAGCGTTTTCGTACCTTTTCTAAGGTTTTGTTTACACCAAAATGACCTCCGAACGGAGAATCATGTACTTTCTCAAGGACTTGTTTAACTCGCTTTCGAGGAACAATCAATTGAAGAAAACTAGACTTCAAATTTGGAGCTTCCCACTTCTTGTAAAGGACTCCATTCTGAAGAATTAATGCATTCCAATAAGTCCAATAAATTTGAGCAGAAATGTCACGAGTCACGAATTCAGAACGAGATGGTCGTGTTTCTTTCATTTTTCCTTGAATAAAAATGGCAATGTCAGGATCTTCTTCTTGATCTTTACGCCATTCTCCCAGATCTTCTGTTTGGAATATAAGTCGTGCAACCATTTTCTCGTTTTCAGACGTACTCTTTATCTCGACCTTGGCACAATATCCACATCCATAAGTCTCACATAGTCGTCTGGACAATCCATTGGCATTCTTGTGAGATTCTCCTTTTCGGTGTTGTACTTCGAAGTCGTATTCTTGGAGTTTTTCCAACCAACGAGCTAATTGCCCTTCCAAATCTTTAAAAGACATAAGCCATTTTAAGGAAACATGATCAGTACGAATCAAAAATCTTCGACCCAAAAGATAATGTCGAAAAAATTTAATAGCACTGATAATTGCTAATAATTCTCGACGAGTTACACAATAATTCCGCTCAGTTTTGTTAAGAACTCGACTAAAATACGCGATAACCATTTCCTTCTCATCTTGTATCTGTGACAACACTGCACCAATTCCGAAGTTTGAAGCGTCAGTATCCAAAATAAATTGACTTTCTTCTTTAGGAAAAGATAACACTGGGGGGGGGAAGATAACATTAATTTCAAGTTTTGAAAAGCACTATCACATTCGTCGTTCCAAAAAAATTTAATTTGATTTCCTGTTAAGGCGAAAAGAGGTTTAGCTATTGAAGAAAACCCTCTAACAAACTTCCTATAATACGAGCAAAATCCTAAGAAACTACGCAATTGTTTTTTAGTATGTGGTACTGGCCAATCTTTAATAGCAGTTATTTTTTCTGGGTCGGTGGTAATGCCCTGTTCGGAAATTACATGTCCAAGATATTTTACGTTTCTTTGGAAAAGCAAACATTTCTTTGGATTAATTTTAAGATTTGCTCTCCGTAGTCGCAAGAATACTTCTTTAAGGTTTTGAAACATTTCAACAAAATCTTTTCCAAAAATGATGATATCGTCTAAATAAACTAGACACTTTTTCGAAATCAATCCGTTTAAAACCTTTTCCATAAGTCTCTGAAACGTCGCGGGAGCGTTACACAAACCGAAGGGCATGATTGTAAATTGCCAAAGTCTCTTACCGATAGAAAAAGCTGTCTTTTCTTTGTCTGAAGGACGAATCTTTATCTGCCAGTAACCACTTTTTAAATCAAGCGTAGAAAACCAAGTGTTACCTGATAACTGATCCAAAATGTCGTCAATTCGAGGGAAGGGATAGGAATCTTTTACCGTGATGGTGTTAAGTTTCCGGTAATCAACACAGAATCTCAGTGTTCCGTCTTTCTTTTTGACCATAACAGCCGGCGAAACCCAAGGACTTTGAGATTCTTCTATGATTCCTTCTATTTTCATCTCTTCCATTATTTTATCAACCTCATCCCTCATCTGAAAAGGAATCCTACGGGGTACCTGTTTTATGGGGAGAGAGTCTTTTACATTTATGACATGTTCAATAATATTGCAATTCCCAGCAACAATATTACAGGAGAATAGATCTTGAAATTTATTTAGAAAATTTATAAAGGTTTCTTTCTGTTTTTTCTGCAA
The DNA here is from genome assembly GCF_048542155.1 of Nylanderia fulva. Taxonomy (NCBI): domain Eukaryota; kingdom Metazoa; phylum Arthropoda; class Insecta; order Hymenoptera; family Formicidae; genus Nylanderia; species Nylanderia fulva. The sequence goes on along the minus strand of NW_028190119.1, from coordinate 92,301 downwards.
ATGAATCGAGCTCTTTTCGAAAAGTTCTTTTAAAATAGACGGGATTCCTTTTGGAAAATTCTCTATTCTTGAACATTGAAAATCTTTATTGTCAAAAATGGATTTATTAAAAACTTTATCAAAAACGTTTTCCAAATTAATCATTTTAAGGAAATCCATTCCCAAAATACATTGATCATTAATTTCAGCAACTAATAACGGAATTTCAACCGAATAATTTCCGATTTCAATTTTTGTTTACACTAAAAATTCAATTAAAAATTTTTCTCCCGTCGGATATTTTAAATTAATATCATTGACTCGAATCTTTTCAAGATCTTCTCCCACTAATCTGCTATTTAATGTGGAAACATCAGAGCCTGTATCTATTTTAAAAAGACACTCCTTTTTATTTAATCTACCAAAATACGAATAAGAATCTTTCTTAGAAATCCTTCTAACACTACAATCAATGAGATCAACAAAATCGGACGTCGGGGCGTTTTCTGTAAGAGTTGAATTTTCCCCGAAAAATTCAACTACCTCTAGTTTTCCTTCACCTCAGGACATTGAAAACGCAAATGTCCGATCTTCCCGCAAGACCAACATTCTTTCCCTTTGGCCGAAAAGTTGTTCGCTTGCGCTTTCCCTTTCGAGTCAAACCGTTCGCTTTTCTTTTTTTCGGAATCGGTTCGCGCGTCGCTCCTTTCTCCCTTTTGATAATTTTGACTTATTTTGCCGTAATTTCCTTTATTACTAAAATTGTCTCTTTTTCTATCAAAACTATCCCCCTGAATTATTTTTATGGCCTTAGTTCTTTCTATAGCCAAATTTAAGGATGTAATTCCCTCCAGTTAAAGGGTTCTTTTGACAAATTCGTCTATTAATGCCGAGACAAATTGCGCGCATGCTATTTTATCGCGGACCGCATATGGACATTCGGGGTAAGCCAGACGCGATAGTCTCTCAAGTTCGGCTCCAAAGGAAGCGAAATCCTCTCCATATTTTTGTTTCCGTGTCGTAAAAAGATAGTAATAATTTTGCGTCAAGTTTCCGTCTTCAAAAAGCAACTCTATATAATTTTGATTTTAATTCCGCGAATGTTAATTCTTCAAAATTCTCAACATTTTCTAAAACGAACCGAGCTTTTCCCCTTAAATTTGCAGCGAGAGTAATCATTTTTGCTTTCTCATCCCAATTATTCGCGACGGCTATCAAAAGAAATTGGGAGAGGAACTCCCGCAGCGGAACCCTTCCATCGAATGTATCGGGCTTCAGTTTTAAGCCCGTTTTCGCACGAAAGTCACCGGTCGTCTCGCCCGCGTTTATCACGGCACTCGCGGCTATCGCGGCACTCGCGGTACTCGCGCAAGCTAAATTCAGTCGCGTATCCCCGGAAGCTCTTATATTAGAAGGACTTAGCTGGTTAGTTTGCTGCGAGGAGATCCTCAATTCGAGCTGGTGCAGCTGTTCGTCCTTCTCTCGGAGAAGAGCCTCAAAGCGAGCTTGCTGATGTTCTCGTTCGGCCCGCATTTCTCGTAGTTCTCGCAGTGCGGTCTGCAACGCATCCGTCTCGTCTATCTCCTTTATCGTTGTTCGGGAACGCGTCGCTTTCGGCGAATGTTGAGTCGTCATTTTGGCGTTCACTCAAGAAGATGCGATTCTTTCGGTTTTATCTCGGACGAGCCCCCAAAATGTTGCGTCCTCGGGACGCCTCTCGCTCAGTCACTCACACACAGTCACTCTCACTCGCGCGCGAAATAAAGACACTCGCGTAATAGGGAAATGAACTTTAATATGAGGATCCAATACACGAAACCAATGAAATATAACAAATAGTGCATTCGTAATGCAAAGAAGCTCCGGTCTCGGAAAACGTCCGCACGATGCGACCGCTAGACCAAATCTGTCATGTCTCCCGAAAACAGAAGAAGACCCTTAGTTGTTTAACAACAACTCCCTTGACGACGATCTCCCGGAGGCGTAAAGAGTTGATCCCACGAAAAGTATCACCCGATACAAAAATGTAGATCCAGGGGCGTAACACGGGGGCGCAACAATATATATATATATATATATATATATATGTACATATATACACAATATATATATATATATATATATATATATATATATATATATATATGTATATATATATACGAGGGTGGTCTGAAAAATTTCCGACCTAACAAAGATACAAGACACTTTTTCTTTAAATTTATTTTTATTTTTCTACATAGTCTCTTTGTAAGTCTACACACTTCTCCCAGCAATGCTTTCATCTCTTTAATCCGACCAAATAGTACTCGGCAAAATAATTGTTTACGAAGGTAATGGCCTCCTCATTTGACGAAAATCTTTGTCCTCTGAGCGCAACTTTTAGCTTAGGGTACAAAAAACGTCGCCTGGGGTTAGATCTGATGAGTAAGGAGAGTGGTCAAGCAGTTCAAACCGTAATTCGTGGATTTTCGCCAAAAAATATTTAATGACAGCTCGATATTCGATTTTTTCCATTTTTATAAAAACACTCACATCGACTCACTCAAACGATTGTCAAACAACAACTGCGCGTCCAAAATGGCTAAAATTTTGGTGAGTATTTTTCAAAAGATGCGCAAACACATTCCCTAACTTTTATTGATGAGTGCTGTCGTCTTCATGTTAAGGTCAGAAACTTTTCAGACCATCCTCGTACATATATTTTATGCACAATGACAATAATAATAAAAACATTCGAATTTCATAATGAAAACAGATAATTAATAAAGATTACGCGTGATAAAGAGAAATGGAAATTTACTGGTAAATTATTTATTTTTTTGGCATGAAATAGATGAATATGTCTTCGCATGGTCGTAAAATGATAGTGGCTCCGTACTGAATCTCATCCGTCTTCTTTACACTTTTTACTCTCCACTTTCTCAGAACAGCTGTCAATATCGTTTTCATTTCGAGTAAAGCGAATCTTTGGCCAATACAATTTCTTGGACCGGCGCTGAATGGAACGTAAGCATATGGATGCCTGTGTTTCGAGTTCTCCGGAAGAAAACGATCTGGATCGAACTTTTTTGGATCCGACCAAAATTGTGGATTTATATGTGTTAGTGTGATTTGTAACACAATTACACTATCTTTCGGGAGCGTATAATTACCTAAAATAAACAGATCGTTAGAGACGTCATATTGATTGTAATTTGCCATATTTTATATGAATAAAATTTTTTGTGCAACCGGCGCGCGGAAAGTCGCCCTTTACGCACATGATGGGATTTTAGAAAGGGCTCCCTTTCCACGCACTGGTCACACAAAATATCGTAGCCAACATGTGCGGGTCGTAAATCGGCCGATCGTGTGGATTGTCACACTCGGCTTTGCCTCGTATTTGACAAAAATTGAAATGATTTGTCTACATAGTTATCAAGAAATTTTCAAAATAAAACAGTATATTGTAATTGTTTTGCGTAAAGCTATCGAGCACGCTTCGAAGAACGGCAATGTCGTGTGTTAGTCGTGTGTATTTCTATTTGTTTTAAACGTCGATTATACTGCTTTTCTGTTTGTAGTTTTCCCTTTCACCTTTTCATTTTTGAGAACACCAAAACTAAAATAAATTTATAGTGGTCGGCGTGGTCGCATTCTGACGTTTTAATGTTATCTGTCACTATCAATGCTACCAGTAGTTGAAAATGAAATGCATTGTTGCTACATTTTAATATGAATAATAATGTGAATAATAAATAGTTTTGAGTTTTAATTGTACAAAATACGATTTAAAACCTTAAAAAATAGCTAATTAAATGTATTCCATATTCATTTGATAAAACTCGTTTATTTTATATGCCGAAAATTTGATTATGTGAAGTTGGCAGCTGTTACAAGCGCCCGTATATAAACATGACGTTTGCACTTTTTGTGATTAAAAGAGAGATAAATACACATTATACATTGGAAAGAAAAAGATAAAAGACTGAAAGTGCAAATAAGTGCAAGCAACACAGACATAGGCTTTCCCTCTTGTCACCTGCCCCACAATGACAGTAACCACTTCCCTTAATATTGTAAGCTTTAAAATGCTTCTTCAATTTTTTTGTCTACGATTATTTTTCGTCGAGTATCGATATTGTATAAAAAAACAAAGGTTTTCACAATTATGTAACTCAGTTAAAAGAAAAAAATCTTAGGAAAATTTTAAAGCGTTTTGTAGTGAAAATATTGTAGTTTAGGAATTTTAATAGAATTTTTCGAGAGAAAAAAATTTGTTACCGAGGATTAGTGTTTAAAAAATATGTAATATTAAGGAACAAAACAATGTGTCCTTTTTTTAAGCATGGAACGGAAAAATAAACATTTTTTTCAAAATCACCGTTTCCGGGTTAAAGTTAAAAATTTCAAAATGTTTTAATCTATGATGATTTTTCGTCGAGTTTTAGTGGTTTGAAAATAGTACAATTAAGATAGGAATAATGGTTCCTATTTTTTTTAAGTAGTGTATATTAATAGAAGTATTTTTCGTCGAGTTTTAGTGGTTTGAAAATAGTACAATTAAGATAGGAATAATGGTTCCTATTTTTTTTAAGTAGTGTATATTAATAGAAGTAAAAAGTCTTCTCATACCCAGTTTTACATCTTCCACTAATTTCCTTAAGATCATGGGTACACTTGGATATAATCTGAGAGTTTCCTTTATGACCATATCGAGGTACTTTAATTGCGACAGCTCCTTTACGCTGGCCGGTGTCTCGGAATCATTGAAAACTTCCTCAAGCTCTTCATGAACCTTTTCTTGCTGATCGAGATTATTGCCCAAGAGAAAAAGCGCCCAGCTTATCGCAATCACAGTTGTGTCGTGACCCTATCAGGAGACGCGGTAGTGTCTCCGGCCATGTTCAAACCCTAAAAGACCTTAAAAGACACTAAAAGTCTCCTTATCCTGCACCATCAAAGTCCATTCTTTGGGGGTGTAGAACTACTAAAATATAAAAAATTTTGAATTGCACGTAATATAACCTGAAAGGCGGCATCGCCACGAGTAATTTGAGCCAAGAAAAAATAAAATCGGTCAAGCCATGTTCAAACCCTAAAAGACCTTAAAAGACACTACAAGTCTCCTTATCCTGCACCATCAAAGTCCATTTTTGGGGGTGTAGAACTACTAAAATATAAAAAATTTTGAATTGCATGTAATATAACCTGAAAGGCGGCATCGCCACGAGTAATTTGAGCCAAGAAAAAATAAAATCGGTCAAGCCGTTCTGGAGATACAAGCGGTCAAAAAGTGACGTTTTTCATGAAAAATGAAGTAACGTCGTCTTCTTCTTCTTCTTCTTCTTCTTCTTCTTCTTCTTCTTCTTCTTCTTCTTCTTCTTCTTCTTCTTCTTCTCTGTCCGCGTATAAATCTCTTCTCACCTTTCACTTACACCTCCCTCAACTTCCACCCACCCCTTTCCCTCCCACATCCCGCCCCCACCCCCACCCCCACCCCACCCCCACTCCCACCCCCACCCCCACCCCTCTTTCGCCTTTTTCACCCTCTTTCATTCCCTCTCACCCTCTTCGTCCTCTTTCACCCTCTTTCGCCCTCTTTCATCCTCTTTCGTCCTCTTTCACCATCTTTCGCCTCTTTCACCCTCTTTCGTCCTCTCTCACCCTCTTTCATTCCCTCTCACCCTCTTTCACCCTCTTTCATTCCCTCTCACCCCCTTTCGTCCTCTTTCACTCTCTTTCGTCCTCTTCACCCTCTTTCGTCCTCTTTCACCCTCTCTCGTCCTCTTTCACCCTCTTTCGTCCTACCTCACCCTCTTTCGTCCTCTTTCACCCTCTTTCGTCCTCTTTCACCCTCTTTCGCCCTCTTTCACCCTCTTTCATTCTCTCTCACCCTCTTTCATTCCCTCTCACCCTCTTTCACCCTGTTTCGTCTTCTTTCACCCTCTTTCATTCCCTCTCACCCTCTTTCGTCCTCTTTCACTCTCTTTTATTCTTTCTTACCCTGTTTCGCCCTCTCTCACCCTCTTTCACTCTCTTTCATTCTCTCTCATCCTCTTTCACCCTCTTTCGCCCTCTTTCGTCCTCTTTTGCCCTCTTTCACCCAATTTCGTCCTCTTTCACCCTCTTTCGCCTATCTCGTCTTCTCTTACCCTCATTTGTCCTCTCTCACCCTATCTCCAAAAAATCATAAAAATGAAAAGGTCAAGCCATGTTCAAAAGAAGGTTTTCAAAAATTTAAACCTAGTCTGTACAATGAAAAATAATTACTCGTAATTCCAGAGTTCCAATTTGGTAATATCGAATAATGTATTTGTTTCAAGTAATGGCAGTAGAGATAAATACATATCTACGTATATGCAGTTTTTGCTGTTAAATGTACTTGAACAAAAAAAATAATTAAATGATTTAAATATAGCACATTTTAAATCAAGAAACTTATACTATAATCGAACTCTGTTTAGAAAGAATATTTGTTTCAATCACAATCACAATACCATTTTCTATTATTTCTCTTATTATTATCAATAATGTTATTCACCAAATAATTATAGTATGAATAATGTTTTGCGATTTATTTAACAATTCATAATATGTAAGGGTTATAAAGTTTTATCTATAGGGTTTTTATTTAAATAAAATGAAGAATGTATATATATGTATATTTATTTATGTATATAATGTATATCATATATATTATTATATACTATTTATTATTCACGTCCTCGTCCGCTTTCTCGTCCGCCCCTCCTCGGCCTGTTGCCCCAATAATAATGGGGCGACGACAGTTTAAGGAGGAAGCGCATAAAGCGCTCCTCCTGGACGCGAACTCCGGCGCGTCTTCCTCTGTAAACTGTAATTAAAAAAGAAATTATTTTAGTAATTAGATAATATGGTATATCTAGGTATGGTATAAAATAATAAATGTATATGTTATAATAAAATGTTATAATAATATAAGGTTAATATTTATNTAAAATATATTAATATTATATTAATTAGAATATATTTAATAACTATTATAAATTTCTAAAGAAATTAAACAGAGTCATAAAAACGCAAAAAGACAGGGATAAGCTCCAAAATAATTCGGGGGTCATATATAAGATATCGTGTAATAATTGTGATGCTACATATGTAGGACAGACGAAAAGACAATTAGGTACAAGAATAAATGAACATAAAAATAATATTAGATTAGATTCTGCAAGGCACTCGGTGGTTTCTCATCATATTATAAAATTTACACACAATTTCAATTGGAACGACACAAAAATTCTAGATTATGAAAAGAATTATTATAAAAGGTTGATATCAGAATAAGAAAAAATTCTGTTGGTTATTGCAAAAAAAAGAAACGGATTACTATAATAATATTAAACCCATAGTTTTTTCTTGTTCAGAGAAAAATAGTGTAAACTCTCAAAATAATAAATATATTAATAACCACATTAACGCAACAAATTTTATAAACAGAACTATTAATCCATTAGAACAAACCAATGATAAATGGTTTATTAATTTGACTGATGTAGATATTCCAACTGATGTCACAAATTTATTGCAATTAGGTAGTGATTTTAGCCTTCCAATTAATACTGATAAAAAAACAGCTGTCCATGAATTTATTAAAGACATAGAAAGCAATTCGAATAACATAACTAATCTCACGACAATAAGAAACATAGCTATTCCACAGTTCTTTGTTTTTTTAAACAACAATACTAGTAAAGACGTAATAAATGACAAACTTACTTTGATGTATAAAAAAACCATGACATTTTGTAACAAAATCCCAGCATCATTTTCACAAGAGCAGACAAGGGAAACACGACCGTGGCGATGACCAAAGAATTTTATATAGACAAAGTTGAAGAATTATTAAATGACAAAGATAATTATATGACAATCAAAAACAATCCAATAATAAAAATAGAAAAAGACCTTAATAAAAATTTAAAATAATGGTTAACAAATGAATGGATCACAAAAAAAGACTATTATTGTTTAAGTTTTAGTGATTCAGTGCTTCCTACAGCATATGGCTTGCCCAAAATTCACAAGGAAAATGTTCCATTCAGAGTAATAGTATCGTCGGTCAATACAGCACTACATCATTTAGCTGCATATTTACACAACATTTTAGTGACAAGTTAACCCAAAGGGAAAAGTCATGTTAATAATAGTTTTGAATTGTGCAACGCATTGTCTGATCTTAAATTAAATAATAATGAAACAATCGTATCTTTGGATGTGATATCGTTGTTCACAAATGTTCCTTTGGACCTTGCAATAGACAGCATAAATAATAGATGGCATTACATTGAAAACCACACATCAATAGACAAAAATGAGTTTGTTAATGTAATTAAATTCATTTTGACTTCAACGTACTTCACATTCAACAAAACGATCTATAAACAAATACATGGAACTCCTATGGGATTGCCTTTATCTCCAATTATTGCGGATATTGTCATGCAAGATGTAGAAACTAGGATTCTTGAAACTATAAATGTTAATATAAAGTTTTACTATCGCTACATCGATGATATCTTGGTTTGCTTGCCGGAAGATCAAGTCACATATCTAGTAGAAAAATTTAATGATTGTCACGATAGATTAAAATTCACAATAGAAAGAGAGGATAACCGTAGCATAAGTTTTTTAGATATCTCACTCAAAATTATAAATAACATAATATATATAGATTGGTTTCAGAAAAAAACATTTTCGGGTAGAACACTCTCATATCATTCAAATCATCCTATATGCCACAAAAAAAGTGTAATATATAATTTAGTAGACCGGTCAATATTATTATCACATCCCCGTTTTTATAGTAAAAATTTAACATTAATCATAGAGATTTTATTGAGCAATAGTTATCCTCTTGATCTCATTTTCTCAGAAATCAATAATAGACTGAAGTTCCTTATTGTTAATAGATTAAACAAAGAAATGACTCAAGATATAAATAACGAAATCATAAATAACGACAGAAATAAAAAATTCATAGCGATACCATATATTGAAAGAATCTCGGAACTAGTAGCATCAGAATTAAAGAAATCAAATATGACAGTAGGATACAGATGTCTAAAGAAATTAAACAGAGTCATAAAAACGCAAAAAGACAGGGATAGCTCCAAAATAATTCGGGGGTCATATATAAGATATCGTGTAATAATTGTGATGCTACATATGTAGGACAGACGAAAAGACAATTAGGTACAAGAGTAAATGAACATAAAAATAATATTAGATTAGATTCAGCAAGGCACTCGGTGGTTTCTGATCATATTGTAAAATTTACACACAATTTCAATTGGAACGACACAAAAATCCTAGATTATGAAAAGAATTATTATAAAAGGTTGATATCAGAAATGATATATATTAAAGAAGAAAACAACAGTATCAACCTAAAAAAGGACACCGAGCGTCTTGACGGTTCTTATTGTGATATTCTAAAAAAATTGTCTACGTCATCTTAAAAATTGGGTATATATACAGCGCGCCGACATTGTAAGATACAGATATCGATTTGTTTTTTAAAAAAGTACACATTGTGATTATGTTAAGTAAAAAGAAATAATTTTTTTAAAAAAAGTGTTATGTTCGTTGACAAAAAAGTAAGTTAATACTATTTATTAAAAATCTAAATGTAATATTTGAGCGGATATATTAATTTGTTCACAGTGGCGTTACATAATATAACAGCATCTGACGCTTCAACTCATGCCAACAAAAATGAATTTTGTACTGCGATCGTCATATAATCTCATAATTGTATTTATAATAAGGTCGAAATGACTAAATCAATTTTTTAACATATTATTAGGATATTGAGAAAGACTGTCGTACAGTCGAAACGTTTATCTTAACTTTTATATAGTATGACGTAAATTAATAAATAAAAATTTTTCAATTAATAGCATATAAGCTCGTTAAGTTGGCCTTTTATTATATCACATATACTAATTTAAATTATATAAATGATAAATATTTAATTTCTAGATTTTTGATTAAAAATATATATAAATAGCATTTGTAAAAACATATATATATAATAACGATATTTTATTCACAAAGTTCTTTACCATAGTCCGTTCGCTTTACAATTTCCAATGCTATGCCAAAAGGAAATACACCAAATTGAGGAAAGTTTTGGAGCTTTTGTTGAAGGACATACTGACGATATACTAGTATAATTATGGGAATTATTAAATTAACAAACAGGATGCATTGCATCAAAGAGATTAAGTCCATTCTCGTAACCTGTGAATATATAGTTAATTGTGTTTCAGAAAAAGCACTTGTTATAATTTCATATAGTAAATAGTCGGTTTAAAAAATTAAAACCGTAGGGAAACATTGATTTCATTAATAAATATTTGCACGTACTTTTAATGAATTTAATAAATTTAATGTAAATTTTATTAAATTACATTTTAACGTCGTGGAGATGATTTTCTATTTTGATAAATAAGTAAAATGCAATATCAAGAGTTTTAGCTACATAAAAAAATGTAAAATTTTTTGATACTTACTTATTACGTTGGAGCATTTAATGTTTAAACAAAACACTTTCCAAAATATTGGACACTTTTATTGGATATCTTTACTTCACTAATAATTATATATCACAGTTTATTATGATTTATATATATGTAAGTGTAATGTAACTAAATGTATTAAGAATATTCTAAAAGAAAGAAAGAAGAAGAAAATAAATTCTTCTTTTACAAAAATTTTGCAAAATAATTTTTTGAAAATTATATATGGCCTTTTTACTTCTCGATTTAAGATTCGATGAAATAATACTGTGATCTTGATTTTTATTATGAAAGTCGTTTTTTACTTAACAATAACTTTTTTATTTGAGTTTATCTCGCAAACAATTTTTTCTAAATGTTTGGAAAAAGTTGTGTCAAGTTTTTATAACGATAACGTACAGACATATACATAATACAAGCGATTGCATATACATAATATAAGTGATAATGTTTAAAAAATGCAAAATAAGAAATAACATGCGCATTATAAGCTTTATCTTACAATTAGACAAGAGATATTTATTTCCTAACAAATCTATATTTTAAACATTTTTCTACGACTTTTTTTGATTATACATTTTGTTTCAAAAAAAAGAAAAGTAAATTATGAATGATTAATTAATAATTAATTTATTATTGTTATTATTATTAATTATTTTTATATAAGAAAGTTAAATGTGTTATGAATGTTTATATGTTATATGTGGTAAAAATTAATAATTATTATTTAATTCTCTCACAAATTTGAAATTATTTTGAATAATTAAAGTATTTATATGTTCATATTTTTTATGATTTCTATGACACTATTTGTAAAATATTTTATATTCGATAAATGAAATATGAGTATATCAACTAATTTGGTTTACATTAAATATTTATAGAATTAATAATTTATTTAATAATTATTAATTTTAAAGTTATAACTTTTTTATTTTGTTTGCAATAAGTGCGGACAATTGAAAATCAATGTTTTTGTTTTTTATAAAGATATGTTAAAAGTTATTTATATAAATATTAACTCAATTATTTTATATTGAATTATATTAGAATTATTAGCCTGCGCTTGTATTGTCCAGTATAAATAATAATTTTATTAGATATAACATACTTGTTTACAGAAATCTGCTTTTAAATTTCATAATTAATAGATCAATATTTGACATTAATACGTACGTGAAAAAATAATGTTATCCGTAAATTTTAATTATTATTAAATATTATGCATTTTAAACATAAATAAAAAATTGAGTCGAGAAAAACTGATTACAAATGTCACTTCTTTATGTTTTATTATCTTTTCTTTATATTATTTTAATTGTAATATAGATACTATAAAATGTATATAATTATGTTAAGTATCTCTTTTAGTAATTGTGATTGTTTTGAATGTAATTTTAGTTTTAAACAATTTTCAAACTATTAATTTTTTACACAACACGAATCAAGACAGCCAATCAGCATCGCGAAAAAATGACAATAATGTCAATAATATGTTTTTTTAGAATAAAATGAAAAAAAAGATGAGAACCTCGAAACATTACCATATATATACAGTGCGCAAAATTTCCATAGTTCCACGTATATATATATATATATATATATATATATATATATATATATATATAATATTTCTTTGTAATATCCGATAATATATACAAATGAAATGAATTCTCATTATAAACGTAATATTAAATTAATAAAAAGACGATTAAACAATTTTATAGGCCGAAACGTTGTGAAAATTTAATAAAATTAATTATTTGCCAGAGTTGGTCGATTGAATTATTACCATTTTTTAATTATCATCTGGTGACTTCATAGTTTTATATCATTTATTATCACTCCTGGACCTAATTATGGAGTTGGCCCGAATGTTGGTTTTTTTTCGAATAATTTCCACACGTTATGGCAACTATTATACTTTCTTGAAATCTTGAATTAATACTAAGAAGAGGATTGTTACTTGTAACCAGCAGCTAATATTTTTGTTACGATGCAGGACATATGACATTCTACCACCACACATCGATTATTTAAGTAACGGAATAAGTTTGTATAGCGGAAACATTTGTCGAAGGTTTGAGCGTAATATTAAGCATTATAAATTTAGATTATTGAGACTCAAGATAAAAGACATTAATGTTAACTTGAAATATTTACATAAGAAAATAGCATATATTGAGCGCAGACTTTTTGATTTATTACCTCGAGAGTTACTCACAAATTTTATAGAACTTAACAGAAATAGAATTTTGGTTTTTAATATATGACTAAAAACAAATTAATTAACAAATTTAATGCATTGCTACGTTAACATAATGTACTCGTGAATTCTTTCATTAATATTGATAAATCTAAGTAGATTGTTAATCTTAGTAAGAAAGAAATACCGGATAATGTACTTGACTTATTAAGCCTCGGCGATAATTTTGGTTTACCAATACAACAATGTTTTAAGAAAGACCGAATTAATACCGCACTTGAGATTGTTAAAAATCTAGAAGTGAATATTAACAAGATCCCTTCTAACTTACGTGAAACAACTAGGATTTCGGTAGCTAATTCTATCCAGAATTTTTTAAGTACACAGAGGCATACTAATTATATAGTCAGATAAGAAATATATGTCGGCTTTCAATATTAATATTAATAATAATATATGAATTTTAAATCGGCCAATAAAGCCCAAGAGCGAAAAATTAATTCTTCGGAACTGTATCTCTTGGTTTAAGATTACTAATTGTAAGTTCCATATATAAATTAATCTCAAACTTACATATGAAGAAAAATAAGCAAGAAAAATAATTCTTCTGAACTGTATCTTTTGGTTTGAGATTACTAACTTCCATATATAAATTAATCTCGAACTTACATATGGAGAAAAATAGGCGAGAAAAATATAGGTCCGAAAAGTCGCTAAAGCGGGAATCGAACCCGCGTCTTTCACTTTCCGGGCGACTGCTCTTACCAACTAAGCTATTCAGACCCTTTCGATCCTATATTTTTCATTTCCATATGTAAGTTCGAGATTAATTTATATATGGAACTTAGTAATCTCAAACCAAGAGATACAGTTCAGAAGAATTAATTTTTCGCGCTTGGGCTCTATTGGCCGATTAAAAATTCATATCTAATTATATAGATAAATATGTTCTTAGATGTTTCGCTAAGTCAAAAAATTTTTTAAAGGATACCGACAATATTATTGTTACAAAGGCTGACAAAGAGCAAACGACGGTGATCCTTAATAAAATTGACTACATAGAAAACATGGAAGCTTTATTAAATGACGAATCAACTTATAGAAGAATTAATAAAAATCCTGTTTAAATCCCTGGTTCCCACCCCCTCCTCCTGTTACCCACATTGACTCCCCACCCCCCCCATAGCCTTCTCCCTCATCACTCAAAAATGTTTTACCCCACCCCGTCTAATATCGACCATTTGATTCGACGAGCTATCCTTGCCATACGTATACCCTAACTGTTTTTACCCCACCCCGTCCAATATCGACCATTTGATTCGACGAGCTATCCTTGCCATACGTATACCCGTACCCCCATACCGTACCCTACGCAACTTTAGCTTAAATACCTCATCTAATCCTTAGACTAGTAAGATCTCGTTTAGCTCAACATACTAGGACCCAGCTCGGAAACACGAAGGCCCCAGGTTCAAATCCAGAGGAAATCAGAAAAAATAAAAAAATAAAAAATTCTCATCCCCACCTTTCGGGGCCAGTCGCCATTTTTTTTTCCCCAACACCCTCTCCCCTACACCCACACTCGGAAAAACCAGACGCCGGTGGTGGGGGAAAGATAAGATAAGACACGGCGCCAGACGGGTCGGTGGTGGGGGTTTGTTATGACGGGCCATAGTGCCCACTATACTACTTACACAGGTTGTTACACATACATATACACATATGTATGCGTGTGTGTATTTATACAAGGTGTCCCATTTTTACTACCCCTAATATCTCTTTGTTTCAATGCATTTTATAATAAAACAACAAAAGTTGTACGGTTTCAAAGGAACTATAAAATAGTACCATTAGTGTTGAAACCTTGCACAGTCATAAAGATTACGTGAAAGTCACTATCACATGATAAGTTATAAAGTTTCAACATTGCAATATCGCTTCTGAGAATTTTGCGCACATGCAAACTGCATCTGGAGTAAAATATTTTGTACAGTTATCAGCAAACGAATAGATCGCCTGTGGAATTATTTTTTAAAACAACCAGCACACGAATAGATCGCCTCTGGAATTACAGTTTTAAAACAACCAGCACACGAATAGATCGCCTCTGGAATTACAGTTTTAAAACAACCAGCACACGAATAGATCGCCTCTGGAATTACAGTTTTAAAACAACCAGCACACGAATAGATCGCCTCTGGAATTACAGTTTTAAAACAACCAGCACACGAATAGATCGCCTCTGGAATTACAGTTTTAAAACAACCAGCACACGAATAGATCGCCTCTGGAATTACAGTTTTAAAACAACCAGCACACGAATAGATCGCCTCTGGAATTACAGTTTTAAAACAACCAGCACACGAATAGATCGCCTCTGGAATTATTTTTTAAACCAGCACACGAATAGACCGCCTCTGGCACTAACTACTATAAAAACTATAATAATAATTATCAATTATACATGAAAAAATAAACAAAGGATTGCATTATCTTTCAGATAAAAAAAATTGAGAATTGCATTTTAATAAAAAAAAATTAAAATAAAAATTAAAAATAAAAATAAAAATTGCATTTTAAACGTCTATTTGAATGTTCTTATAAAATTACACCTACATACATACATACATACAAATATATATATATATATATATATATATATATATATATGTATATATATATTTATATACAGGGTAAGCCATTTTAATCTTTGCACTAAAATTGCTCAAAATTCAAAAGTTTAAGACAAAAATGTTTCAGATAAAAGTTGTATGGTTTCAAGGGGGACATGAGATGGTGTAATTGATTTGACCTTGAATAGCCATTTGAAGGTTACGTGACGGTCAACTTCAATTTCTTAAATGGAACACTATATTTTTTCTTGCATACTTTTATAGCTGACTTTAAGATCTTTCCAAAACACTACAATAAAATATTTTTTCATTAAGTATTTTTCGAGTTATAAGGCTGCAAATTTGCAGTATTTTGACATAAAATACAAAATATCTTGGGAAACATTCATTTTTCGATTATCATACCTTAATACTTTTATGCACAGAATAATGAGACGAATCAATTGGTGTAAAGAAAACACATAGTTGTCTTAAAGAAAAATTATTTAACTGCTTATTGCAATTTTCATATTTTTTTAAAGGTAAATATGTGTTTTCTTTACACCAACTATATATATCAATATATATGTATCTATATATTAGGAGACGCGGTAGTGTCTCCGGCCATGTTCAAACCCTAAAAGACCTTAAAAGACACTACAAGTCTCCTTATCCTGCACCATCAAAGTCCTTTTTTTGGAAGTATAGAACTACTAAAATATAAAAAATTTTGAATTGCACGTAATATAACCTGAAAGGCGGCATCGCCACGAGTAATTTGAGCCAAGAAGGAATAAAATCGGTCAAGCCGTTCTGGAGATACAAGCGGTCAAAAAGTGACGTTTTTCATGAAAAATGAAGTAACGTCGTCTTCTTCTTCTTCTCTGTCCGCGTCCGCTGACGTCATCAGGATTATATATATATATAAATCTCTTCTCACACCTTTCACTCACACCTCCCTCAACTTCCACCCACCCCTTTCCCTCCCACATACCGCCCCTCCCCCACCCCCACCCCCACTCCCACCCCTCTTTTGCCCTAACTCACCTTCTTTCGCCTCTTTCACCCTCTTTCGTCCTCTCTCATCCTCTGTTGTCCTCTTTCACCCTCTTTCACCCTCTTTCGTCCTCTTTTACCCTCTTTCGTCCTCTTTCACCATCTTTCGCCTCTTTCACCCTCTTTCGTCCTCTTTCACCCTCTTTCGTCCTCTTTCACCATCTTTCGCCTTTTTCACCCTCTTTCGTCCTCTCTCACCCTCTTTCATTCTCTCTCACCCTCTTTCACCCTCTTTCATTCCCTCTCACCCCCTTTCGTCCTCTTTCACCCTCTTTCGTCCTCTTTCATCCTCTTTCGTCCTCTCACCCTCTTTCGTCCTCTTTCACTCTCCTTTGTCCTCTCCCATTCTCTTTCATTCTCTCTCACCCTCTTTCGACCTCTCTCACCCTCTTTCGTCCTCTTTCACTCTCCTTTGTCCTCTCTCACTCTCTTTCATTCTCTCTCATCCTCTTTTGTCCTCTCACCCTCTTTCGTCCTCTTTCACACTCTTTCGTCCTCTCTCACCCTCTTTCGTCCTCTTTCACCCTCTTTCGTTCTCTCTCACTCTCTTTCGACCTCTTTCGTCCTCTCTCACCCTCTCTCACCTCTTTCACCCTCATACGTCTTTTCTCACCCTCTTTCGTTCTCTTTCATCCTCTTTCGACTATCTCGTCTTCTCTTACCCTCATTCGTCCTCTCTCACTTTATCTCCAAAAAATCATAAAAATGAAAAGGTCAAGCCATGTTCAAAAGAAGGTCCTCAAAAATTTAAACCTAGTCTGTACAATGAAAAATAATTACTCGTAATTTTAGAGTTCCAATTTGTTAATATCGAATAATGTATTTGTTTCAAGTAATGGCAGTAGAGTCAAATACATACCTACGTATATGCAGTTTTTGCTGTTAAATGTACTTGAACAAAAAAAATAATTAAATGATTTAAATATAGCACATTTTAAATCAAGAAACTTATATAATCGAACTCTGTTTAGGAAAAGGTAAAACATTTCATTTGCCTCTGCCTTTACAAGAAACATTGGATAAGATATGTCCTCCGGAAGATCCTATAAATTTGAATCACGAGTTGCACATTCTCGTTCGAGGTATACCCAAGAAATCTAAAGTGGTTTGGGAAAATTTGGTAGATATTAATAAAATGTATAAGGCTTTACAATGGTTGAAAGAAAATAATCCTCATTACTCGAAAATTCGTCTTCCAGCGTCATCTGATGATCTATTAAAGGATAAGTTGCAGGAAACAGAATATAGGATTGTCGATGAGGAAAGCGACAATGACGAAATAAATGAGGTGGTTGAGGAATTACCAGCATTGAATTTGTACAATGTACAGCAAAACAAAAATAATAATATAAGAGTTTTAACAAAAATAATAATGATCAAACCGTTTTAAAACGTACGGCTTTTCTCACACAAATCACTGAACATTCGGATATTAACGATCAGTATACAATATACCCAATACACGCGAAAAGAATTGATAACGAATCTGCATTGAAGCTTTATCAAATGGTGAAAATTGAAGATTTTCCAATGGATAATCGTTATAAATATCTGGATGTCATGTGTTTCCCTGATTTATATCCTGATGGTGTCAATGGACAACGAGAAGATAGAAACTTTGCATTGCCGGAATATTTATTTATTAGAACACGATTGATGTCGAAACATAGTAGATTCAGGTTGAATCTGCAGTATCTGTTCTTCCTTCTCAATGATGCTAACTACCGACAGTTGAAAAGTGGTATCTATTATACGATGATGGTTACTAACCCACGAGAGAGATACACTGCTGGTAGATACTTGAACGAATTGTAAGGTTACCAATTAGAATCGAATTTAATGAGTATTTTCGCAAAATTGAGAAATACGGATCAATTTTGGCGACAACCGTCCAATAATGTAAAATGCATGACTTTGCATTACGGTCCAGCGACGTGGTCTTTGACTTTGAGTTTTAGTGAATGGAAATGGTCCGATTTGGGTGAATATTTACGAGATATGAATCCCGATAAAGAGAAGTTAGGCATCAGCGAACTAATCGCATACGATCCTGTAAGTACTTCTAGATTCATGTGCATAAAATTCAAAGCCATGATTGATTTTATTTGTTCGTCCGATAATCCAATAGGAAAGGTTATTCATTACTTCTGGCGACTGGAATATCAACGTAGAAGTATCCAGCACATGCATTGTATGATTTGGATAAAAGATGCTCCAGTATTAGGAAAATCGCCGGATGAAGAAGTTGCTACGTTTATTCAAAAATACGTAACGTGTGAAATTCCAGATGAAAATGTTTCGCCAACGTTGTACGATACGGTAATAAGTGATCAGAATCATAAACATAACTCGTATTGCATGCGTACAAAAAAAACGGAAACTAATATATACAGAAAGTGTCGGTTCGATTTTCCTCGGCCAGTTACTGAGAATTTCGTTTTAAGAGACGTTATCACTTTGATAGTCGGTAGAAAAAATTTACGCAGTAAGAGCAGATTGTACGATCTTCCTCGCAAGGAGTCGGAAAGGTTTATAAATGATTATAATCCGGCTATCAAATTAGCCTGGGAGGGAAATATGGACATACAATTTATTAGAGAAAAATCAGAGTTTTTAAACTCATATTTAACAAAATACACGACAAAGTCGGAAAAATGCAATACAGACTTTGAAGTGATAGATTCGAATAAGTCCTTGGCATCGAAACTGTGGAATTTTGCAATGCATTCATTAAATAACAGAGAATGCGGTGCTTTAGAAGCTGCGGATACACTATTAGGGAATCCCTTGTACGGTACGGATAATGATACCATGGTCAAATGGATCGATGTTAATGAGGTGAGAAATAGAAAAGTTAAAACATTTAATGAAATTTAAGCTCTCGATGAAAATTCTACGAATATTTACTGTTCGTCACTCATCGATGATTACTATCCAAATAGACCTCAGGAATTAGAATCATTGAATTTGTACGATTTTGCCAGATTCTGGGAAATTACGAAACAGATGTCAAATAATGACGAAGTCAAGTGTTACAAACTGGCATCGGGTTTATTTTTAAAAAAACGAAAAAAGGGTTATTTAATTAACCATTATCGATTTAATATAAAAACTGAGCCCGAAAAATACTTTTACTCGCTGCTTCTTCTGTTCAAACCATGGAGAGATTTGAGTGAACTCAAAGGTACATTCGAGACTTACACGGATGCCTTTAAGAATTCAGAGTCTGTTTTAACGAAGGCAATGAAATATCACGAAAGGCTCGAAGAAATACAGAAAGCTTTTGAGAACGTTGCTGAATTAATCGAGAAGCGCGAAAATGATCTGAAAACAGCAGACAGAGACAAATCCGATGACGATGAACTGGATTGTAATCCGATAGAAGCTGACGACGTGATGAAAGATCTGGAAGATTTTGGTAAGATTGACGACCCGATTGATTTATCGCAAATGATGTCGCAATTGAACAAAGACCAGAAAAGAGTCTTTGATGGAGTATGCCAAGTTTTACAA
This sequence comes from Nylanderia fulva, assembly GCF_048542155.1. Taxonomy (NCBI): domain Eukaryota; kingdom Metazoa; phylum Arthropoda; class Insecta; order Hymenoptera; family Formicidae; genus Nylanderia; species Nylanderia fulva. Next base: position 72,394 of record NW_028190119.1, on the reverse strand, counting down.
GATAAAAATCAGATTCTGCGACTGTACGTAAGTGGCGAGGGTGGTGCAGGGAAAAGTTTTCTAATTGAAACGATTAAACATTGGATCAGAATAAATTTGGAAAAAACGACTGCCATATCTGCTCCCACGGGTATCGCAGCATTCAATATCGATGGCTTGACAATCCATAGAATGTTTCAACTACCGGTTAGTCATGAATCTACACCAAAATATACGCAATTGTCAGACATGGTCTTGAAAACTTTGAGAGACAAATTAAAGAATGTCGAATTATTTATAATCGAAGGAATTACATGTAACAATGCAATGATGGATTTAGGAACGACTGTATTCAGTGATGGTCAAGCCTATGTAGGTTTGTCACGAGTAAGTAAATTGGAAGGCCTACATTTGATAAATTTCAATCCAGCATCAGTTAAAGCAAACGAGAGCCATTGTAGAATATAATCGACTGAGATCTATATTCAAATCTGAACTGCCACAAATCAATCCGTCCGAGAAAAAGGTTGTGAAAATGTACGATCGTCGATGGGATATCCCTAATATCATTGATGATATGCAGAATTATGATTGTGAGGAACCAGAAAGTATAGTTACGTGGAAAATATATGGCCTTTGCAATAATGATGCTGTTTCGTGTTACGCTAATGTAATATTACAATGTGCGTTTCATTGCGTACGCATTAGGCAACAAATACTGAAAAATAAAGCATCGAATGCATTGATTGATGCTATCTGCGCGTATGGTGAACGTAAATATTGCAACATTCAAGCGGTTAGAAGATCTGTCGGAAAACGCTTCGAAGAACGAACACAACAAGATGTTTCGGAATTTTTTACGGCTCTAATGTCGACGTATTCCGACATCAATAATGTATTAAAACTCGAATTAAAGCACGTAACATGTTGCTCGAATGTCAAATGTAATTACAATGTAACTAAGCTGGAAAGCAGTAGTTTGTTAATATTACCTATACATTCGACATTAAAAAGGAAAAAAGGTGTCACTCTACAAAGTTTGATTAATGTAGAATTTTCTAAATGGGAAACGATAAACGGCAATTGTAACGAATGTAAGGGCACCGTGTTGAAAAAGGAAACCGTAATCGAATCAACTTTATCCGTCGTAGTAATACAGCTCAATTTATATACTTTTGTAAACGGTGCTTCTAAAAAAATTATCAACAATCGGATTACCGCCGTGCCGACGAGTAATATCACAATTAATAAAAAAAGTACAAGCTAATAAGCGCTATATTTCACGAAGATGAAAAAATGAATCGTGGTCACTACACGTGTATGTTGAGAGCTGACACAAAATCGGAATGGTATTACTCTAATGATATGGAAGTGTTCAAGAAAAAATGGCCCAAAGGAGCACAAGGAGCATACATATTGTTCTTAGAACAGATTAAATAATGGCGCTGTATAAAGACTGCCGTAAACGCTACATTAAAACATCAACTGTTCTAGCGCTGTATAAAAGTTGCCGTAAGCGCCAAAATAAAATATCGGCTGCTCTGGCGCTTTATAAAAGCTGCTGTAAGCGCTGCATTAAAACGAGTGCAATAAGTTTCTAATTTGACCTAGGCTTCATGACATTTCAAGAAGTATCATCAAGAAAAAAATTATCAGACAGAAATATGTATGTCGTGTTAAAATCGGAGAGACGAAGAAAAATATATGGTTGCGTTCTCACGAGAATGGGCGATGGAGGGGCCCATTCCTTATTTTCAATATTCATACAAGAATATAAATTCATTCTGTTGCAATTGAAATAAATGTGCAATGTATCGTTAAAAGTTATTACAATTATACAAACATTTACATATATGATTAAATAAAATATTATATGTATACTATAATATAATTATATATTTTATATATGTACATATATACCATATATTTCAATTATTTTGAACTGTATTGCATAAATTGTTACTTATACAAAGTTATGTGATAAGAATCGAAAATACATATATTTGTGATACTTGAATTACTAGAAAGCTGCTCTATATATCTGTACTTTAAAAAGTAAGTGATATCCTAAAAAAATCATAAAAATGAAAAGGTCAGGCCATGTTCAAAAGAAGGTACTCAAAAATTTAAACGATCTAATAATAAATTATCACGAAAAGTAACTGATATGTTATTCAAGGTGCCAGTTCAAAGTGAACATACGTAAAGTGTATATTATCTAAATTTAGTAATAATATATTATCATGAAAAGTAACTGTGATATTTTATTCAAGGTGCAAGTTCACATTGAATATACATACATATAAATAAAACTGATTACAATTTGATTCTAGATAATAAGTGCGATATGTTATTCTTAGTGCACAAAATATAATAGTCGTTTATAGAGATTTGATTTGAAATTCATACTAGCAC